>NC_079364.1:12622384-12689884 GCF_021018895.1 Seriola aureovittata
GTTATATGTTTGAATGTTTAAACCAATACAGCACAAATGTTGTTGTCAGATAA
Source organism: Seriola aureovittata (assembly GCF_021018895.1). Classification (NCBI taxonomy): domain Eukaryota; kingdom Metazoa; phylum Chordata; class Actinopteri; order Carangiformes; family Carangidae; genus Seriola; species Seriola aureovittata. The sequence goes on from NC_079364.1 coordinate 12,622,438, forward strand.
TGAAGGTCATATAAACTGACATCATACTTTTGATATGAAATGGTTTGAGGAAACACTTTATAAAGCATTATGTGATGTCTCAGTTTCTTGAAAAAATGTAGATATTATCTCTGCAAAACTGATGTTGCACTAACCCATTAATTTTGCTATAAAATTGTTTCCGAACAGGCAACCTGCGGCAGCGAACCGCAGTATTTCGACTAAACTGTTTGGCAAATAAAGAAGAAAAACTTGCCAGTAAGTTCATCCTGCTGGCCCCCAAACCCTCTCCACAACATTCCTTTAATAAATGTGCAGTGCTGGGGTATTTTTTTTAAGAAACCAGAGAGAGCTGGTATGTGGATGGGCCCATTATGGAGCTACTACTGTGGGAGGTTTCTGTTATCACTATCAGATCTGCTCTCATGATGTGACCCATGGTCCAGCCGTTATTTCAAGGTTGGATGACCATACTCTACAAATGCTAACCCGTCCACCTCACACACATACACACATCTCCCCACTGTCTATGTGCATACACACATGCACAGAACACAATATAATTTTACTCCCTCTTGTTAACGCGTGTGCTTTAGCACCTGCACGACAAAGACCCTGTAGTCTCTGACATTAGTGTGAGCAGAAGGCGTGGCAGCATTCTACAAGAAGGCATCAGATAGGTGTCAAAACATGTTTATGCATGCCAACTACCATCCAGCTCTACTCATCCCAAATGCTTGCCGAATTTCAATCTGTGAAATAGCCTCAAAATAGCCTGTTGCCAAAAGAGAGTACATCTTTGACATCTTCTTTTCCTCTGTGCAGCATCATAACATTTGCTTTCATTCCAGATCATCCTTCCCCTACCCCCTCTTCCTCCTCTTTGCCTATTGCAAGCATTCCTGCCCCTCCCCCCTCTCTTTTAGCTCCCCTTGCCGGTATAGATCTGTGAAATGTTGGCAAGGGGTGCTGCTATGGCACGGAGTCTCCGCAATAGGCATGGTGATGTGAGAGAGAAAGGGGCTGAGGGAGATTACATCAGAAAACTGATTTCTCCTTTTCTTCGCCCGGTCATGACATTCAGGCTGCATACAGTAGCCAGCCATGTTCCACCTACCAAAAGCATTTGTGATCTGGACGGTGACCCAAAGGACATTGCTCTTTGTAGATGTGAATAATCAGCCAAACTCTGACCCACTAAAGCTAATATGAGCAGTCTGTGACAGTGGATGTCAACATGTGGTTTGAAATTAACAGGACCTTGAAGTTCTAACGTTGCTCTGGCTTCTCTTGCAACTATATAATAGCAAAACTATAAGTATTTTGTGGACTTTATAATTTGAAAATCAGCTAAGATTCACTGACTGGTTCATTGATCAGAAAGTCTGATGCAAAACTTAGTGCAAAGTACAATAAGTCTTATAGTAACCCTGTGCCTCAGATAATTGTGACACACTTGGTGCTGAGAGAATGCATGAAAAGAAAAGAAGATAACTGTATAGGCTATAACAATCTGTTTTTATTCTCTATTCCGAACAATCAATTCATTTAAAATTAACAGTCCTCACAGGTTCCATTATTATAAAAGGCCAAAACATTTCAGTCACGTCTCTGCTTATAGTAATAGAAAGGATATATGAAATTCTAAATCAGATAATATACTAATGATGAATGCTGTTCCAATAAACCACTTTGTAATATTCATTGGGGTCACACACAAAGACAGATTTATTCATTTCATTCATTAATATCATATTTACCGTCCAGTATTTTTTGCTCTGCTGTCATGTTTGACTGTCTGTCTGCACCCAACAGATTTTAAACTCAAGTCTCCCTTTGCACTTCCATCTCACTTGCTATCTTGCTCTCTCTCTCTCTGCCTATCTCTCTTTGTCTCTTTCTCTCCTTCATTCTATCCTCAAGTGGTTGCGTTTCATTTTTGGTTACTCAAAAGAAAACATCCTTTTGCCTGAGTTACCACAAGAGACATTGCAGTGGTTACAGCATTTCAGAAAGCCTAGCTGTGTTTGTGATACCTTGATGGCTTTCTCGCACCATCTGAGGATTAAACTGACTTCACGTTGATTTGAAAGATGGCTTCTTTTCAGACCGCCTGGGTGACCTCGGTGCCGAGACCTTCAACCACGTCGGAGACTGCATCGGGAACTTCCTGGGCATCCCCACTCAGGTTCACATCCTTTTTCAGTTCAAAGTCACTCTGCTCCTTGATAGGCGTCTCCTCTGGCATTTCACTACCGTTAACACATTCCTCTGTGTGTGTGGCGGTAGGATCTGTGCACTCTCCATTCACAGCTGGAAGTGCATCTACTTCCGCCACATCCTTTGTGCGAGAATCGCACTCTAAATCTCCATTCTCCATCTTGCTTTTGACCTCGGGCCCTTGGCAAGGCACCTCTTCCGCAGTGGCCTCAGCTTCCACTTCAGACTCAGCAGTAATTTCGCTGGCAGATACAGACTCTGAGATGACAATCTCAGGGACGGGTTCTGGTGCTTCTGGCTTAGCTGCCGTCTCAGTGCTGGAGGCTTCGGTTGCAACAGGTTCCTCCTGTTCACGTTGATGTTCACTGGGGACCTCCTCTGTTGCAGTCTCCAAGACCTCAAGTGCTTCTGCTTCCACAGTCTCAGGTTCAGGAATGTCAGATGTGGGTATGACTGGTTCTGGCTCAACTTCTTCTACTTGTTCCACTGCTGCTGGTTCCCCTGCATCAGCCTCTTGTTTTGGCTCTGGCTCTTGTACTTTCTCTGGTTCTGGCTCTGGTGATTGTTCTAGCACTGGCACTGGGGTTTGCACTGGTTCAGGTTCTGGCTCAGATGCTTCCACTGACTCTGGCTCTGGTTTCTGCTCTACCTCTGGTACTCGCTCTGGCTCTGGTTCTGGCTCGAGGGTTTGCTCTGGTTCTGGGGCTTTCTCCAACACTGCTTGTACAGCTGGTTCAGCCACTGGCTCGGGTTCAGGGATAGCAGCAGGGACCACTGTCTCCACGACAGTTGCTTCAGGCTCAGTAACAGTCTCTGGGATGGGCTCTGGTTCTTGGTCCTCAGGTGCTTCCTTTGTGATGACTGGAACAACCTCTGGTTCTGGTACAGATTCCACAGCTGCAGCAGGTTCCGCTACAGGTAGCTCTTCGGGTGCAGCTGTAGGCTCTGGGTCAGCCTCACTTTGCACAGGTTCTGATGCTGGAGCAGAAAGTTCCTCTGCTGCTGCTGCTTTAGCCTCTGGGAGCTCTACTGAGACTTGCTCCTGTACTACTGGAACAAGCAGCTCCTCTGCTGCTTGAGCTGGTTCCTCTGCTGCTGGAGCAGATTCCTCTGCCACTACAACTGGTTCTTCTACAACCGGAGCTGCTTCCTCTGCTGCTGTGATTGGTTCCTCTGCTGCTGGAGCAGATTCCTTTGCTACTACAACTGGTTCTTCTACAACTGGAGCTGCTTCCTCTGCTGCTGCTGCAGCTGGTTCTTCTACAACTGGAGCTGCTTCATCTGCTGCTGCAGCTGGTTCTTCTACAACTGGAGCTGCTTCCTCTGCTGCTGCTGCAGCTGGTTCTTCTACAACTGGAACTGCTTCCTCTGCTGCTGCTGCTGCTGCTGCAGCTGGTTCTTTTGCAACTGGAGCTGCTTCATCTGCTGCTGCAGCTGGTTCTTCTACTACTGGAGCTGCTTCCTCTGCTGCTGCTGCAGTCGGTTCTTTTGCGACTGGAGCTGCTTCGTCTGCTGCTGAAGCTGGTTCTTCTGGAGGTGCAGATTTGGGCTCCTCTGGGGCTTCTACAGCTTTAGTTACTGCTGCCACAGCTGACCCTGCAGCTTCCTTTACCACATTGTCAGCCTCAGCTGTCAACTGAGCCTCTGTGGGTGGGGCTCCATCCTCCACTTTAGCAAACTCCTCTGCACCAGCAGCTGCAGTCTCACCCTTTGTCTCTTTGGGGTCGCTCACATCATATCCCTTCCTCTTCCTGCTCAGTTTGCCTCCCATGATGTCTCCTAGAAACAAATGGGTGAAGGTGTCATTTAATATGAGAAATAAGACACTGTTTATTTTGCCCTGTCTCTTGTATCATCAATGTTTAAAAATGTTTAAACATTGTTCTAGAAATAAATGCAATATCAAGAAAAAATGCAATATCTCTTTAAGACATAGTCAGACAAACACATTCATTCCTTTCATTCCTGACCAGTGTGTCTGGTCTGTGGGACAAAACCGGCTTCAAACCCAGCAGCAGTGCTGACCACTGAAACACTATCTTAGCCATGTTTGGAGGTGATACTCCTGATTTATAAATGCGCATGTTTACTTTGGGGGTTTTTTTTGGGGGGTAATGAAAATCCCTCAATACTGTCTCATCTAAAAGGGTCCTGTCTTCTGGTTGAAATACAAAGTACAAAACAAGTGCAGCATGGATACGACTTAGATCCTTCAAATGTAAAAGAGTTTTTTTGTCAGAAAGGAGAATGGAGAGAAGTCTATTCTCTGGAAGTGAAGTTCAATTTGGAAACTGCTCTCTGCCAAACACAGTTTGGCTAGAAAACAAATGTAAATGCATGGGAACCTTATTGAGATCAGACTCTCTAACCTTTCAGGAATGTCTGGTAAGGCTTAGTGCCAAATGAACCCACAGCTCTGGGTTGTGCATCTATGATGTAGATGCACAACGATTCCTGTCTCAGTGTGTCAAGCTACAAAGTAGGTAGTGTAGTGAGTCCCACAAGACACGCTGAGACAATCCAGAGCCTGAAGTTACATTCACATTTAATATCTAAGTTACAAGGCTGCATCTTCGGTATAGATCGCATATCAGTGCTCAATAATCAAACTGACACATTCTGTGAATGGAGCAAATGTGTACTACAGACATGCAATTGTGTTCATGTCACAGCACGGTTGTTTCTGTAGAGGAAGATTGCCACAGAATCCAACTTCCCCTCAGTGACAGAATAGAGAACTGGAAGTTCAACTTTCCTTCAGTGACTGTTTCAGCTGACCCAGAACATATCAGCCTGTTTGAATATCATGCAAAACAGAGGCCTTGATTCTGTACAGATAATAGATAATAGCTTGATATTATTTAAATGCCACGCTCTGCTCATTTGAGTAGCCTATTTTGGTTTGACAGATGCTATTCCAATGGAAGCTAGAAATATTATGCAACATGGTTTGTTTTATTTATTCTTTTTTTGCCCAAAATGCCACAAGGAGGGTAGTTACCCTGCGGGATAGCATGTGGGTGCAGGTACGAACAATCCGGGAACTGTCCATAGTGCTGCAATGGAGCAATCAAGAGAGGATGCGCCACACATCAGGTTGAGATTGGCTGCGTAACCATTACACCGATTTACAGTCTAATATCCGTTTGTTAAAAAAAAGAAAAAGTAATCGTGTCTGCTTTTTCAGTAACACCACTCTAATTCTGCCTTTTGCTACTTCTAACTAATCATACTATAACTAATTTTGTTTGTGTGTGGTTGGTTTCTTATTTGGCCATTTTTTTTGCCAAACCCCACTTGATGTCTCCGGCCTCTAAATCAGACAAAGCAAAATTTACAATTTGAAGAAAAAACCTCCTATTTTGAGATCTAATCGCAGTGGATTTGTACTTACAATGTGTCAAAACATTTTTTTAACAAAATACCAAAGTCAAATGTACAGTCGACACCAAGCTTTATGCTCGTATTAGAGAGATAAAGGAGACGCGCATAGGTATGGCAGCATGTGCCGGCCGGTAACAAAGGATGGTGATTCCTCACCAGCAGCTTCTCACTGACAAAAGTATTGGGTCTCGCTAAGTTACACTGATGCCAAGATGTACTATAGTAGACTATAGGCTATCACACAGGCTAATTATCCTGCACTATACACCGGCCATGAACATTTGACTGATAAAAGCTGTAGAGGGGTCTCCATCCCCCATTTCAACCCACCCACCGCTGCCTGTCTCAGCTGCTCTGCCCTTTTTGTTCACGAGCATTTGAAAATGTCGCAGCTATACTCACCCGGCCACGTGAAAGAAAAAGAAATTCACAGCAATAACGTGTTAATACATTATTCATCTACATAGTGCCACAACTTCATAACTTTGTTTCGCGCTTTCTTTATTCCGGAATGATTTTTAATCGCCTGGTCTGCTTAAAACCCAACGCTGGTGCTTGGTGGAAGAAGCACAAAGCTACATCCAATTCAACCGCTGAGAAGGAGAAAATAAAGAATCCTGTCTGTATAATGTCATCCTTGAAATGTAGCTTTACATTTGCATATTAGGAGAAAGGGAAGGAGTGAGATAGAGAACAATAGGTGAGCTGCAGCTCTAAGGAATCTTTTTTCTTCTTCTTACTCACTCACTTTTCTTTCTTTCTTTCTTTCTTTCTTTCTTTCTTTCTTTCTTTCTTTCTTTCTTTCTTTCTTTTTATCCTGAACGTGTTTCAACTTAAAAAATAATACATTAAAATTTAAAAAAAATTGCTCTGATGTAACTGACCTGTATTTCTAGAGAGTGATCAGTTGAGCTTCTTCTTCTCCAGGCTCCGGCTGGATGTGATAATGGAGGTAAACCTTAGGAGTGACAGCTGCAGATTCCGCCCCTGCTCTCCGAGGTGCAGTCTGGGACTGTGTTGTAACTGAGGAGTGCCCCTCGCAGTTTTCTAGACATCTGTCGCTATCACAGTCCAGCCTACCTCACTACTGCTCCGTCTGCAATCTATACCCTCCCAATCTTTAACCCCTCCTCTCCCGTACACACCCACCCCAGTGCACATTTCTCTGTTGGATGAATACATCTGGGGGGCTATGGGTGATTATGAACGGACTGGCGATTATTTTCACTTTATTAAATGACCCTTTCTCCTGCAGCTCTTCTTTACCAGGAAAATAAAGTATTGCTGTAGGAAATCACGTCAGAGCCCCCCACCCCCTTACAAGAGTATGACTTTAATATAAATTATGCATAGAGGCGTTTTGTCAGTAAAACCACTTGAGCATCACACACACACACACACACACACACACACACACACACACACACACACTACTGTCCATAGCAACTTAAAACGATTCCTAGAAGGTTTTTCCTTCTGCTGTTTGTAAGCAATGCTCATCCCTAACTGTAAATAGAAACTACACAGATAAACTGTGACATCATTAAAATAAGTGAAATAAGTTTAAAGTGTTTCTGGGTAAATTATGAAGCAAAATGATCTGATTTGGTTTAAAAGTGCCAATTTAAATCTACATGATGTGAAAGTGGGATTTATTCTCAAGTAAACAGGCATGCCGGTCTTTGGACTGTGGAGTTAAGTCATCTTACTCATGTGACATTGCAAACATATACAGGAACAGGTTGTCTAAAGTATTCATATGCTATCCCAGTCCTGTCTTTAAACTAATTTTAGGTTAGAAGGACCAAACCCATTGCCAAGTATTCTGATGCTTTGCAACTCTTTGCTATTTGTCTTCTATGTGTTAATGGGACAAGGTTCGTCTGGGTGAGACTTAATGAAATTCAACAACTGACCCTTTCAGGTGAACATGTTGTCTCCACCAACAGTTTGAACCAAGCAACACTGACACACTGCTAGGTCAAAGTATCTGAAAAATCAAAATGACTATCAAATGTAGTGTAGGTGCTGCATAACTACGAATACATTTCTCCAACAATATGAACATTCATTTAGAAGACATATGAAGTAATGATACATTGATTCACCCTCTGCAATCTCATTTAAACTGCGAGTATCATTTTCCTAGTATATCTTTTCCAGTGGCAGGCCACTTGTTTCCACTCATCTGTGAAAAGAAAGGCGAGAGTGGGTGTTTCCCTGACCATTCACACAAATACATTTCTCTTTACAGTTTTTCAGATTGAAACTGGAAGGAAGACATTAGAGCTCACACAACTGACTGGACTGACGATCTGATTACATCACTCAAAACCCACCAACCCGGTATTTAATCACAAATGGGCTTGAAAAGCAGCCAAACAGGTTATTTTTGTCCTGTTCTAGGCCAATATCCATATGTATACACTAAGGCGGCATTGGAGCAAGACATTTGTCAAAGTGCATGTAATAAATATATCTTTGGAAATATATATGATGCTTTCTGTCGTTATATCTTTTCATTTTACAAAACAGATCTTAAACTTAGACAGGATTTGCATAATATATTCTGTGTTGGATATCCCAATGGCTTTGGTAGTTTAGGGTTAGGTTTTTCTTTTCTTTTCTTTTCTTTTCTTTTCTTTTCTTTTCTTTTCTTTTCCCCCTCTAGTGTTCTTCCCATATATGAATCTTTGAATAAACTCATTTATGACCCATGTTTTATGGCATTAACAGCTGACAGACAGTAGGCCTATTATCTAGGAGACAGTGCCCTCTCCTGTTACAGGAGCTGATAGCACAACACATTGTCTGGAGGAGCCTTGTTGGGTATTAAAATAATAACGATACACTTTATAGATCCTGTAGATGTAACAATAACTACATTTTCATGTTTTATGAAAATATATAGTCACAGTGTTTATTTGTGAGATATATCTGTTGAAAAGAAATATTCCTGATTTTTCAATGTGTATCATCACAGGAAAAAAAAAACCCCAGACAAGAGTCTTACAGGATGTTTAGAGGGGGAAAAAAAAGAACTGTGACACAGGAAACAACTCTGTTATTTTGTTGTTCTTGTTAAACAGACTTACATCTTGAATTGTACAAATGCGCTACGATCTAATGTTATCTATTTAAAGTAAACAAGAAAATTAAAACCAATCTTGTTTGTTTCTCCTGCTGGCAGCACAGCTAAAGAGTGACAAAGGGGCAGAAAAGGCTGAGTTTCACATGATGCAAAAGCTCTGGAATGGATTCCCAGGAGTATAACCACCATCTCAGCCAACCACTCTGCTCCACATAAGACAGAGGACTCACTGACATGTGTGGAGGCCTTGGAAAATCCCCCAGTTATCATCATTTTAATGTCCAAAACTCATTTGTCTGCAGCTCTGACGCAAATAGACTGAAGAGATGGAGAAATACAGAAACAGGTGTTCGGTGCTTCAACATGCGACGGGCCAATAGGTCACCGCAAAAGTGAGTGTGCTCAGTAATCTGTCAAACTCCTGGGACTGTGTAGAATTCCCAGTGAGAGGAAGAGTAGAGCCTGGGCAGGTTAATATATTTCATGGATACGTTCATGAACTGACAAGAATTAGATTTTATACAAAAAGTTTAAGCTTGATATTTAACATTCACTTCAGAAATTTGAGCCAATTACCCATATTTCAGTGAAAACCACAAAACTCTCAAACAATGTGTGAAATGGCCTACCTGAAACAAAGTCAGTCCTGTTTCTGCAGCTATAGACTAAACAGGGTGTGTCAAAAAGATATGAAATATGACATTGAAACTTGTATGTTGACAGCCCAACAACATGCTTTATTCATTCAAATGCATACTATACTTTCTCACCAACTGAAAATGTCAGTAATGTAATAGTAGTATGATAAGAGTGACACCTGCACACCAACTCAGATGCACAGGTAAAATGATAGAGAACTAGCTTGAAACTCTGTCTCCGAATGGTTAGATAAAGTTCACCTCACTTCAGTACAAACACATTCTTATGATATTTCATACACGTGTGATAGTTTACATAATAGTTCGTTTTCAATGTCCATTCAAACGAATTTATGCACAATAGCAGGGCCCTGCAATGAGTTGACCTAAATGGAACGCAGGTATTATCAGTGGTTTTCCTGTTGTGACATATCAAACTGTCTGCAGTGAAAAAGGCCTCATTACGTCCTGGTATCACCATATATTATTTTCACATCTGTCCTTTAAAGACAGGAGTTTTTGATATTATAAATTATGCTCCTTTTCAAAATGACTTTCCTGACTTAAACACCTATAGGTTGATCTGTTTAAATGGATAAGGAAAGATTTCTGCCCATTCTGTTTTCAGCGAGGTATGAATAGCACCATCTACTGGAGACTCTTTCTTACAACATTAGTGGCAGTCATACATGACAAGACAAAAAATAATTCAAAAACAAAAAATACATGGTTACTAGAAGTTTGATTTACAATTTCAGCTTTTTATGCCTGAACCCTATCATAACCAGAAAATCTGTAATATTCACTTTTATCCCAATATATCAATCTTCTGTTTCTTATGTGCTTCATTTATCACATCCAATGGTTTTCAGATTGATTTCCTGATTGAATTTCATTAATGTTAGAACTATTTATCACAACTTAAGACAGATAAGCTTATTTAGTTGTACTGTGAGTCACTGGCAAGTCAAATGTGTGTCTGTGTTTTTGCTGCCAGATGTATTGTCATGTCATGGCCATAAGTGTTAAGTGTATCATAATTCTGTCCATAAGCCAAAAAAAGAGGTTCATTGTTTCCCAAGGACAATAAACCAAAGTGTGTACAATGCCTGTGATACTTCTCAAATCATTCTTGGTCAACATCCATTGATAGAAAGTAGTTTTTGAATCAGTGACGTGTGTGTTCAACTGTATCTATGGATACCTTGAAAGTATGTGTTTATTAGACTGCAGGGCAACCATTAAACTCCTCTTTCTTGCTTTCCCCTGCATGTGGTGAGAATGAGCAGAATAAGTTGTGGTCAAATTTGTGCTATTATCAAGCTCAAAACGGCACTTGAATAAATTGGCTGAAATTGACAAGACTCGTGTCAAATCCATACTCAATTACACAGGACAGAGACCTGTTTATGCACTTGGTTTAGTCAAACATCCTCTCTCAAGCATGTTGAACTTCTGGTCATACGGTATTTGTTGATATCACACAGTGTTCTCCATCAGCTGGTAAAAGAAAGAAACCTGCTATGACATCATTTATTGGCATTATGCCAGAAGTACTATTTGATTGTTTGAAACCATGTTTGAACCACAAATATAGTCGACCTTTTATAAACCCTTTTGTATATATGTAGTTTTTACAATAACATGTTGTCCAAAACCAATTATTTCCTTGTAATAATTATTAAAGAACTCAATATGCTGAGGTGTACCCTGGGTTCCGGCGGGGCGTCACGGTCAATGAATGTAACATACCCTTGGCCACTTTGGTGAAGGCGGTGCTAGTGGTGCCCAAGCAGCAGGGCCTTGCCTTTGTGGTTGTAGAAAGAGAAGATGGCTCCCGTTCTGGAGAAACAGCTCCCGGGCGCAGCCGGGGCCGGCGAGAATAACAACGAAGAGGAAGAAGGACAAAACCTTTGGCAAGTTGTCATATTCTTTAAACGACTTCAATCTTGCCGAGGCCTTTCGTGGAAGAGCACAGCCGCTACGGTTCTGCTTTGTCACTGCCGGTTGATCCCAATCAAACACCGGCCCGGCTAGCAGTAACATTAGCACTAACTGAAGCTGGCGGTCAGTGCTAACGTTACTTCTGTTAGCACCTCTGCTAACGTCAGCTAACTGGTCTACTGCTGATTAGCTACATTGCAGTTAACCAAGACTGTCCAATAGGGAGTTTTACTAATACAAGAGCGTTATTGGATTTACGGGTGTAGTTTGAGAGGGCCATTCATGGTATCGGACGCTTTGACACTTCATGTCAAGACACGAGCTAAATACTTGTTAGCTCCGTTATGCAGATACAACAAGCTAACAGGAACATTAACCTAAACGTTAACAAGCTAACACCTAAAGCGACTAGCGAACTAAGTGACAATGTGAAGTATGAATAAAGGTAATGGATGCTTTAGTCAGTGCTTATCATTATGGATCGTACTGTAATGTGGCTTCAGCTTGTCAGATTTCATGGATTCAGATCCTAAGCTAGTTTTAAATACTTATGTTTAACGTACCGGTCAGTGGAGATGACTTATCATTTCCTGTCAATTTCATTTTATGTTTTAGTGGAGACATTACCGAGTAACTGAAAGTGGAATAATCCTCGCTAATATAATACTAACATTACAAATAATTGTTATGTTACTCTAGCTGACCAGTTACTGTTATGGTAGTAATCTATGTCATGAGCTGGAGAGCTGTCAATATGCCACTTGGCCACCAGTCTAACGGCTATACCTCCTCTGTCTACCTGTTTTTCTCAATATATGTTTTGTTATTTCTTATAGGACCTCAATACTGAGTGACGTTTCAACTAGATCAAGTTCAAAGTTGCCATCGGGAAAAAATATCCTGGTATTTGGTGAGTATTTTTAAGTCATATGTGTGAATGTCTGGGCTTCTGCAAGCTTTGCAGTGCTTCCTGATGGGAGTGGAGGGCCTGCAAACTGCAAAATGATAATGAATTCACAAAAGCTAGTGATTGCACAGTAAAACCTTTCTGACATTTCAAACATTCTGCACATTTACTAGCCTGACTTTTGAATAGAGGACATAATAAACATAAAAATACAGACAGATCTTCTTGGGTGAAGTCATATTTATTTGTGTGGGCCTTCCAAAAAAGCCTTGGCCTCGGACGATTTATGTAAGACACTGTAGCCTCTGACAGCTATGAGAGTATAGTGTAATTATTGCATTTGTTAAGTCTAGATATGATTTTTGTTTATAGTTAGTAAGATGAAGTGATGATTTATTGGTACATTTGCACATCGTATTCATTATAATTCAAAAGTATCAACAATAGTATGCCTTTATCAGTAATACTATTGCTACTAATAACAATAAATTCTAACACAGCTGATGAATAAAATATTTTGCAGGTGAGGATGGATCAGGAAAAACGTCACTTATGTCCAAACTTCAAGGAACTGATCACAACAAGAAAGGGAGGGGACTGGAGTATCTGTACTTAAATGTCCATGATGAGGACAGAGATGGTGAGTTTACCTCCTGTACTTTTTTCTGTGGTTATTTTACAGCTGTAGCCTCTACAAAATAACAACAGTTAAAAACAATAATCTTGTTGCTTGTATTTAACTAGTATTTTGCTAATCCTTTTCAGACCTTACTCGCTGTAATGTTTGGATACTGGATGGGGATGTATACCACAAAGGCCTACTTAAGTTTGCTGTCTCAGCTCAGTCACTACCTGACTGTCTAGCTGTGTTTGTTGCGGACATGTCACGGCCCTGGACCATTATGGAGTCACTACAGAAGTGGGCAAGTGTGCTTCGTGGCCATGTGGACAAGCTCAAGATCCCTCCTGAGGACAGGAGAGAAATGGAGCAGAAAAGTAAGTAATAGTTGACGTTATCTACCTATATGTGTCTTGCATATATATATGGTATTGAAATAAAACAATTCAGTATCTAGTCAGTAATGAGTCCACTGATGATTAACACAAGGCTTTATTTTGAAAGTTTAGTTCCTTGGATGGTATTAGCTTGTAGGATTTTTTTCTGTTGCACCTAGCTGTACATTGAAAACCATGTGGCAATTTTTTAGACGTCTGGTTTATTGTAACAATCTCTGATTTTATTATACTATCCAATAGAGCCTCCACATTCCTCTAATTAGTAACTTTTTATCATGTATCTAGCCTGTTTCCTGTTTAAACATTTGGCAATTGTAAAATGAACATGGAAATAATAAGACTGAAGACTGAACTGAATTTGATCGATAAAGTCGTAACCGCATGTTAAAATGCTATGAATGGCAGTGACTAGCTTGCATCCAAATGGGTGTTTGCTTTGTTAAAGCAGATTGTTGGTTAAGTTTGATATCATATCAGGCAGTGATTTGTAATGATGATCATTTTATGTCTCAGCTTGAACAAATCTGAGGCCTAACTGAAAATATGACATGCATAAGTTTTGTTGAATTATATATCTCAGAAGAGAGAAGGAACAGCACTCAGAAAAAGTGCCTGAAGCATCCCATGGTGGAAGTAATGGTAGTCTTACATAATAAGCACCAGACTTCTTGCTCACTGGCTGCTGGGAAAAAGGAGAGATTAGTTACTGTGTAGTGAAGGCAAAGCACTGTACAGCATTACACATTGTCATGGATGTTTCTAGGTCATCATCAGAGAGGCCCATGATCCTCAGCTGTGTGTTCTGGCTGGAGGCAAGATCTGCAAATCAATGAGTGTGATGCACTCAGATTCTGTTCTCCTGTTAATTTTAGAATTGGTCATCTCTCATTTATGAACAGTTCTTTGTGTTTGGTAAGGTTGTTGCTTTTCAGACACGTTAGTTCGGCTTGCAGGGTTTTACAGAAGGTTCTTGAATGCCTCCAAGGTTTGCTTGCTGCTGTTGCTCTTAGAAGTCTGAAATGACTTATCACAAAAAAGTCAAATTGTTTAATGATTGTAGATGAATTTGACAGAACAGGTCTAGAAATGTTTTCAACATGTAACATGCTAATGCAGTGACAAGTGCTAACAAGTAGACTAGTGTGCTGGGAAACGTGTGAAAAAGAAAAGGGAAGCTGGTAGCCAAGTGATGACTAAAGCGCATTGTTAATTACAAACACTTATATATAATGACTTTGAATGGGTCCACATTTTCAACTTGCTTTACTGGCTTGTTTGAGTTCAAGTTGCTGTGTTAGTTAAGCATAGTTTGAAATTGATTTATGCAGAGCGTTATAAATACTGCGTGGAATTTATACATTATACTGTGTACTTAGTAGATGTTGGCTTAAGCATTCATTAAAGTTGTAAATTTGCAGTTGTCTGTCATGTAGAAGTTTTTTTTTTTTCTCGAGTCCTCACAATTTGTTAAATTTTTGAGGCTTAACTGTTTGTCAGAATTCTCTAGGGTCCCTCCTACTTTCCTTTTTGGCCAAACATTTTGACTCCACCCACTGACATGGTCAGATTTCCAGCTCAGCTAAGACAGAAAGCATCTTCCAGCATATCAGTGGGGATCATGTGATGTCAGTAGCACATTGGCGAGACCTAGTCAGATTACATACTTGTGGATATGAGTGAGTGTGTGTGAGTGAGAGAGGCAGGCTGACAGACAGTCTGGCAGTGTGCGCGAGAGGCTTTTGTCCAGCGAGTCTTGCAGGCGTCTTGCATCATGGTTCCCTCCCCTCCAACAGCAGCGTCAGGGAAAAGTAGGGACGTAAACTGAGTGAGTCTGAAAACAGTCAGTAGGCCGGACGTTCTGACTCCTGCTGTGCTGTAACTGAAGCAGGCTGGTTGCTGAGTCTCAAGTCAAATTACAGGATCAACCTATTGCTGCCTGGACCACATGTTGAAATGAAAAATATATTTCACATCTGTAGTAGTGACAAAAAAGGGATTTTCTTTTTTTTTAGCTACAGTATTTAGGAATGGTGGGTAGGCAAACATCTTGGGTGTTTTGTTTTGGTCTCTCGGTCTGTTTCATTTGAAGGAAGCAAGTAACGAGACAGCTCAAAAAATGTTTTAACCATGAGCCAGCAGCATTAAGTAGTAAACAATTAAAGACTGATGTAAAAGCTGGGTTTGTATTACAATACCCAGTGAGACTTGCGTATTTGAAATTTTGTTGGCCAGAAAAGTTGCATTTATTCCTAGCTAAACATGAGCTATGGCTTTTACTGACATCTTGAAATGAATTCACATAGTAAAGATCTCAATGATTAGTACAAGTCTATTCTTTTGTGATTTTAAAAAGATATAATCTTTGATGTACAGTTTGAGTCATTTAAGTCCAGTATATTTAATTTATAGAAGGCTGAGCCGTCCTCGGCTAGGTGTACCAATGTATTTTGACCTCACCTTTGTTTGTGCACATAGATAGTTCTTAGTAGGGCAAAGTCTGTCCGTCCTTGTCACTTTCACTATGTATTTAAACTCCACCCAAAATATTATATAATATATTATAATATTTGGTATCAAGTGCTCACAAACTGTAGACTTGAAATCACAGAGATTGATGTTTTCACAGCAAAAACAAAGTATCAAAACCTCCACACAAGCTACTGAAACCTTTCCTTTAGCATAATCCACTGTCCTTCAACTGCTTCCTCACACACCATTGTGGTGGACACAGGGTATGATAAATGGATGACAGGGTATATAGTGTTTAAGTTTTTTTTTTGCAAGTAGTCACTTTTAGGAAATTCTTAACGCATATTTACAACATCTAAAAAATACTCAAGAAAATTTTGTATTTCTTAATAGATCTCTTGTCTGTGTTTTCACTAATAAATCTCATAGTTGTGTGCCATTGTCTTGGCCCAGCAGACCCCCTATGTAGCTTAGTCTCTGTGCTGGAAAAGATTAAATGAAAGTGTGTTTGTGAATTTAGGTTTAGATGTCCTCTCTATATAAACCTCAGCAATGGGGGGAAAAAAGGCCAGAGACTTTCACAAATCTTCCTGTTGTTAGGGTTAAATCAGCATCTTAAATTCCAATCCCTTTTCCCAAGTGTACATATTTGTGCATATGCACTGGATTTGTGTAATCCTGTGTCCAAGAAGGGTTAACTTTTAGATTGCTTGTAACACCAGTTCTCGCGCCATATACTAAATCCCATGTCTGAAAGTAAAGGAGTTGGCTCAAAGCTGTGAGTCTATCTGGCTTTGTGGGCTGTCCCCAACTGCATTCCCGAAGCTCCTGAGGAAGTAGGCCAAAGCTTCCTGCATATAACCCCCCACCACCACCACCATCTCCCACCACAGCTTTGTAACTGTCTGGACAGCTAGGGCAGCACAACAGGAAAGTGCGAGATGCCATGTATTTATCTTTTCTACGTTTTACCCAAGGCCTATTATGCAACAGTGAAAATTTAGTGTGATGAACACAATTTCTTCCAATGATACTGAAATAATACAGGATCAATAACAGTTATGATTTGTAGTATGTGCATTTAACAAAGTTTGAGCACAGCAATTAACAATGCGCTATACCAGATTCATAGTTCTGCATCAGGGTGTTGCCGAGGCTACAAGAAGCTCCATAGCTTTACCAAAGGTACCACCAAGATGATGTGCACCTTGGTTAGCTTAATGTTCTTATTTGATACTTTATATAACTGGTCTATTGTATGCTGAGGGTGCTATTGTGTTACCTTATCACCACACCCCTGTTAAATGCATGTTGGAATGACTCATAATGTAGAACATTCAAAAGTGCCAGAATTTTTTTGTTTTGTTGCAAGTGTGACACTAAACATGATCAGCTAGATAAAGACACTGGAACTCTTGGGGCTCATCTGAATCTGTATTGTATATTCACTGATGGTCTGAATTCATATTTTATACTCCCTTTGTTTTTCTACTAGTGGTGAAAGCGTTCCAAGAGTACACAGAACCGGAGGATGCCACTCAATCCTCCCCACAGAGACGGGCCCCAACAGCTGGGGAAGACGAGGCTGTTGTGCTACCACTTGGGGAGAACACACTCACATACAACCTGGGCATTCCAGTGCTAATAGTTTGCACAAAGGTAAATAATTCCTTTTAACAATCTTTCAAAACTTTTCAGAGGTACTTGTGTCTCAGGTAGGACAGTTGGGTATGGCTATGCAGTACAACAATATCAATGCAGTACAACTCCTTATCTTATGGCAGTTGTCATAAAGCAGTAGATTTATTAACCATGCGTTTCTCATCACTTAAAGTGCCATTTCCCATTTTTCGCACATGCAGCCTCTACAGTTTTGTTTTTAGAATTCTATTTATTTCCCCCAATGAGGCATTGCTTTCTGTTCAGAGGGTGTGTCCACTGGGTTTAGGAGTTCCTCAAAATACTCTTACTTCAACAGTACCCTCAGAAAAATCAAAGGGTACTTATCTTAGGAGAAGATCATTAGACACACCCTGCCACCCTCTCCTTAGTTGCTAAATGGTTTTCCAGAACCTCTTTCAGGCCATTTGAGGTTATTGTCCATAGCTGCACTAAAGTCCCCTTACTCTGCTTTTTTAACTTTTTAACAGCCATTCTAATCTGTAGGTACGTCTCTCTACTTAGCCCTGAGTTGCCTGAGATGAAAAAGCACTGAAAGCCTTGTTTAACGCCCTGACAGCTGCCTTTACTGCTGTTTACATCTGAAGGGTTCTTGAATTGCCCCATGATAATCACATTGATGCTCAGACCCTATGTAGAGTCTATCCATTCCCTGCTGATACGTTTGTTTTTACTTTTATGTTGTGCTTTGTGAGGCAGTATCCTCTAATAAAAAGCTGCCTTTATACTTGCTTGCTGACCCTCCAGGCAAAAACTAGTGGTAAAAAACAGTGTAGAAATCAGCAGAGCTTCACATGCTTGCTGTAACTAGAAAATGGTGAATGTGCCTTTTTTCATCTTTGGTGCCTTTGTCTAGCTCTTGTCAGAGCACTGGGCTTTGCAGAAGTCGTCAGCATTCAAGAGCATTATTTGCTTTATCGTGCTGTCTTAGCGACAGATATGAAAAAAGAGAAATCTTTTGACATGATTGTAAAACTGTTCCTGTCGGTCTTTGTTTGAACCACATCCCTTCTGTCATGATTAATCATGGAAGCTGCAACATGACACCGATGACAGTGTTGTGGAAGTGTCCACTCTTCCAGTTCACACAAGCTCCTACCTCAATGTCCTCAGCACCAGCTGTATGTTCACTAGACTAATCTCAAAAACAACACCATAACAACTGGTCTGTAAAATGTTGGTGATGTTATGTGACTTCTTATGAAAATAACATTTTACTAGTTTCTTCAGAGAAAAAAACAACACAACAAAAGGCCTGGAATGGGAGTGTATTGATGTACATTGCACCTGCCTCTCTCAGTCAGTGTAGACTGACAGAGTTTTAGGTATGGCTCGGAAAAAAATGTATTTGTTCGGACTAGAATCAATGGGCTTAAGAGGCAGAGAGACAGTGTTGCCTTGTTCATATATATTTGAATGCTGACATTTTATTGTCATAAAATATTGATCTCTCTCTCCCTCTCTCAATGTTTTATTCTTCAGTGTGATGCAGTCAGCGTACTAGAGAAGGAGCATGACTACAGAGAGGAGCACTTTGATTTCATCCAGTCCCACATCAGGCGATTTTGCTTACAGTGTATCCTTTTAATGCATTAATGTCTGTAATTCTATCACAATGGTCATTAAATTTATAACATTAATTGTTCAAACAGAAATGGGCCATACATAGGTTTATTTATGTATGGCCATGGTATTTGATTGATTATCATTAATCAGTCAATCAGTTTACCATCTATGTCCTTACTCCCAAGAATTACTGCCTTGACTGAACTAAACAGATGGAGCTGGCCTGATCTATACTTCAGTCAAAGAGGAGAAGAACATGGATCTGCTTTACAAATATATAGTACATAAGATGTATGACTTCCAGTTCACCACACCTGCCTTAGTGGTGGAGAAGGATGCAGTGTTCATGTAAGTGAAGCTAGAGGTGCACTAGGTTATTTAGTTTACTACAGTTTATTTGTTTTTTCATCATATATTACCGACTATAATAATTGGAACATTTAGGTAATATTGCTGCCAAACAATGTACCCTTGTCATCTTTCTTTCAATTTTTTTTCACGTACCAAAAAGTGAATTCTCATTTTTATTCAGAGGGAATACTACACATAATTATCTACAACAGAATTTATATCATCGTACTCAGTGTAATTGAACTTTTTCCACCTATATTTCAGTCCATCTGGATGGGATAATGAGAAGAAAATTGGGATTTTGCATGAAAACTTCACAACAGTCAGACCCGAAGATCCATTTGAAGATTTTGTCACAAAGCCTCCATTACGGAAGGTACAGCAATGCAAATACTACAAATAAAAATTGACACTACAACCCAAACTGCCAATTCAATATCCACGTGCAGCAAAAAGTACTTCAGAGCGTTTTGCCATTGATACCCTGCACTCCTCTTTTTTCTAGCTGGTTCATGACAAAGAGATAAGTGCAGAGGAGGAGCAGGTATTCCTGATGAAGCAACAGGTATGTTTCATTCTGCATATTTCATGATTTCTGTCTCTAGTCAGTGAGATTGAGATGATAGTTTACTAATGGTATGAATATTATTGGTAGCATGATAAAATAAAGTTGTAAGATGTCTCAAAACTGCAGATTTGACTAAAATGTAGTTAACAGTTAGTTAGCTGTTTATCCTAAACTGGTATTTTCACTATAAAACAAATGTGTATGCTGTACTCAAGTGCTGGGAAACTTCTGAAACTTCCACATGACAAGTAACATGGTCTCTCTTCCTGTTTTGTGGACAAATAAACCAGGAAGGCAGTTAAAAAAAACACTCAATTGAGGCTTCAGCTTCTCTATGTTTAAATGCATTGACTGCCCTTTTATTTTAAGGACATTTAAATTAAAGTTTGAGCAGGAGTTAATGGGAAAGGTCGGTTCCTATCTTACATACATGTGCAGATTTTCAAAATTAGATAAAAGGTGTAAATATGTGTGTATGAAATTGGATTTCCAAAAAATTCTAAATTAGCCAACCACCTTCTTTTCTTTCCAGTCTTTGTTAGCGAAGCAGCCAGCCACACCAACAAGAGGGGCAACAGTAAGTGTCTTAACTGAGTCTTAGTAATGGTTTGATTTATTCCTATTTCTCTGAAGTATATCATTTTCCATTTGTATAGATAAACCAAGTGATTTGCCTGTGGTCACATTCTTGCTCTGGTTTCTGTGTTGCAGGAGTCTCCAGGACGGCCAGCTTCTGGGTCTCCCAGACCTGCGGGTCGTGCTGGCCAACCCACCGTGACCAGTGGCTCACCAATGTCTGCTGTCAAAAAGCCTGACCCTAACATGAAAGGTAGGAGCTCTATAACTGCTAATTTATTTTCATATGTGGTTATTGAGAATGACACTTTGCACTCCAGTGCTCCCCTGTCTCAGAGGGTAGCGCTTTCCTTTCTACCAATTTCAAGAGTTTTTCATCATCCACATTTATTGAAACAAATGTTTGGACCCCTTGAAAAAAAACTGCTTTGATCGTAGTCGATACCATTCATCTTTGATCTTTTGGCTGTAATGTGAACACCTTTCTCCTGAAGTGCTGCAATACTGCCCCCAAGTGGTAACAAGTAATATAACTCACATAATAGATATCTGTACACCTCCTGAGCTGGCCAGCCTTAAGTGGAAATTTTGACCTTCTCTCCATTATTGTGTGCAGTAGGGGTCTGTTGCATTTGACCCTAAAAACCAAATTAATAGATTTAATAGAATTCTCTGTGCTTGCATCATCTTTATCAACACATTTTCCCCCTATCAGGGTATCTTATGCTGTATAGATTGTAAGGCCCTCTTAGACAAACTTGTCATTTTAGGGTGGTGCACATTTCATTTCATTTATACCAAAGTGCCATGTTTCTCCTACAGCGGGGGCTGCCAATGAGGGAGTGCTGGCTAACTTCTTCAACAGTCTGTTGAGTAAAAAGACTGGAGCCCCAGGGAGCCCTGGAACTGGAGCAGTTGGAGCTGGAGTGCAAGGGTCTGCCAAGAAAACAGGTACAATCTCTTATTCCAGCGCTCTCACCTCTGAAAATAGCGAGCCTGTTTTCGCTGTGATCAAACCTTCTTACTTACAGGTTAGCATTTGTCCTTTAATCAAAACAGTTATAAATCTTTGTTGTTGACTATAGCATCCTGTGCATTTAGATCCATGTCAGTGCATGGACTGCATGCACTCTTATGACAAGAAGAGTTAGAAACAGGGCCTTTTGTTGATAGAGGCTGTGGACCATTTTCCTTTCTGGAGTTTTATCTCTACAGCCTGAAAAAGAAGGTTAAAACACGAGAAAAAGAAAAGTTGTTCTCTTTGTCTGAACTTCTGTCATCTGAGGACACTTGCGACAGACCTGTATGTACCAAACCTCCAACCATGAGTGTCCCCATGAAACTAATGTCACTCACTCCAAGTCATACCCAACTGCTCTCTTGCTAAACTAATTTACGTGTTATTGTTGCTTAACCTCAGCTGTTTTGCATGTCAACAGTTCTTTTCAGCTCCAGCACTTTTTTTTTTTTAACTTTGTTATATTAGGCAAATATAACAAAGTCAAATACTGTTTGTGAAATAGCTGAATGTACCCAGTTAAATGTTGAGGGAATCATTGCATAACTCATCTCTCTGTCTGAGACCACTGACATGTACTTTTTGTTCCAGTGCTGAGCAGTGTTAACATCTCTATGAGATCCAGCTGAAAGGATAATGCATGACTACATGATCCCTTTGTCTGATGATTAGTTTTGCATGTGTGTTAACTGTGGCAGCAAGCCGCCAATCTCCAGCATGGGACCACATCACCATCCAACCCCCATCTATCTGCTTGCTGGCCTTAGAAAACTCTTATTTATGAACACGCACAGAAGCTACAGGAGATTACTTTTGGGCTTTGTCTCCTCTTTTTTCCAAGGGCAGAAGCCGGGTTTGACTGATGTCCAGGCTGAGCTGGACAGGATGACTCGCAAACAAGACTCCATGGTTTCAGCTAACAACATACCACCGCCGACAGAGAACGAAGCGTGAAGGCAACAAAAACAGCTGCATCGTCCACTGCGTTAATACTCTGGAAAAAATACATGTACATGTGAGCATAAAAAATTGACCAAATTCCCAATGTTTATATCAGTCAGCACACACAGTGGTTTCACCAAAACAAGTTTCAGATGCTATCAGATATTTTGGTGTTCTGGTGAGATGGGAAGAGAGAGATGACAGAGATGGAGGTGTTAATGAGATGATAAGTGCTGAAGGCTTGGCTTTATTTCTGTCCTCTCTTCCACTGTAAATGTTATTTTGTGAGGGATGTCAGTTTATGGAAATGTGTGCACACTCCCTGGCAGCCAGCCAGATGCGCTGGGCTGCAGGCCCCCCAGCTTCTGGGGTAAAACACCCTCTCCTCATGGGTTTAAAGAGGGGAAATATACTGTTCCTGTGGCCTCTGGTTTAGCTTATCTGATGGAAGGAATTTGGTTGCAATTGGAAAGGTATTTAAACTTTAAATATATTCACTGAAAAATAAATACGTGCAAAAATATGTAGTATGTAAAAAATGTTGGATATGATACTGATGTATTTATACAAAGTTCCTCCTTTTTATTTTGTTTTGTGCACCATTTATCGGTTTAAGGAAACAATGATCTGTATCGCATAACATGTTAAAATGCCACTGACGTCATGACACTAATATGGCAAGTCCAGATAGCTGACAGCATATCATATCATTTGCCCTAGTCATCTCGAAGGATCCTGTAAATATAAAAACAAAAAAATCTATTCAGGTTAACTTTGATTTTGTATAAAATGCAATTCTGTCCAAATTCTGAAAATAGCTTCTTTGACTAAATGAGACTGGTTGGGATTTGAGAGGCGTAGAGGTTGCAACAGAATCACTTCTTTAGCTACAGGTGTGTATATTTGGGGAGGGGGTTGGGCAGCATCTTTCCTACTATAACTCCTAAGTGCCTCGCACAGTTAGCTGTTTGTGTCATAGTAGAGGTGCTTGTCTACATAAGAGGAAAGGCACTGTAGCACCATCGGTTAAAAAGGTTTTTGTCCATTTCTTGTCATCCAAATAATTTATTTGTTTTACATTTTTGTTAATGTACAACAAGCCTGTGGTCTCTGTTATTTTTCAGACAAAAGATTTCAGTGGCCTAGTTGATAGTGTTCAATAGAGCAATAGATTGAATGCCTTCATGCAAACTGTAAAGGTTGCTGATGCTGAGAAGAAACCACGTGATGGAACTTTTTGGTCCCCCAGATGAACACTTAACTATGGTTGAAACCACTTACTTTGCAGCCAAAACACATAACAATGATTTGCTGTGGTTTGAACAAAATGAAATATCGTATCCTTCAGTGTTTGACAGCACTGTCCTCCTCTGGTTTCACATGTTTTATTCACACTTTACTTTGCATGTCAGTTAAAACATTCCCAGTTTCTACATGAAGTAGCTGTAGAAACACATCCCTGTAGGAAACCTGTTTGTCTAGTCAGGTCTTTTTGTTCAGTCTCTTTCAGTGCCCATTTAAAATGACAACCTTTGCCTTCAATGTACAGCTAACAGTTTGTCACACTGGGCACCCTGCCTTCACAGGAATGCTTCTAATTAATATTTGTGTCCTTAAGGGGTTGCTTAATTGTCTTATGTAATTTCTTTTCAATTTTTTTTTTTTAAATTAAAACCATTATACTGTACCATATCACACATGATGTAATGTTTATGGTTTCATGACACCATAATCTAATCAAAATTAATAATGTGTACATTATCATTCTTAAATCTGTATGCAGGGCCCTACTTAATCCTATGGATAGTGTACATGAGTAGCTTTCACAGAATTAATGGTGTGAAGTGAGCAGCTATTTGCTATTCAAATAACAATAGCAAAAAAGGAAAACTGGAGTGAATTGGAACATGGAACCAAAGATGCATATTAGTAACTCTTTTCTGCTTTTATAGTTGGTAGTCATCCATAAGATTAACCAGTGGCCATTTTCTGTCCCTCTTTTGCATGGAGCCCTTGCATTCCACATTTCAGACCTGCCTATAAACTCTGTTTTTGAATAACACCCTATCCAAATGGTAGAAATGCCTTACTCTACTCAACCATATCTGGGATTTCAGGAGTAAAAAAAACAAACACTGTAATTGTGTTCTGGTAGATTATGGAAAATTCTCTAAACTGGTCTACAAATGCAATTTAATTAGGGTTTAACATCATCTTTCTTAAACATTTACTCTGTAAGGGAATAACCACAAGACCATATTGGTGCACAAGTCTATGCATGATTTGATTTGTTGTCAAAATGATGCTACACAACTGTTTGGGATTTACTTTTGATCAAAATGAAGCTCTAATTTTTTGTATTTTTTTCCTTATTTCTCCTTATTTTTTGGTGACTGCGTGGAATGTGCACCTGAGGGTCTGTTGCCGAAGTGAATGAAGCACAATTTAAGAACAGCCAGGTGCAGTACCGCCACATGTTGAATTAAGCACTTTTCCTTGGACACTTGTATCAATTCCCTGTTGCTACGGTTAAAGATACAGAATGCATATTTTTCTTTTTGCCTTGCCTTTTTAGAACATTTAGTAATGAACTTAGAAGTTAACCTACACAGTAAAACTGCATTCTTTATCTGCATTTGCTGCTTAAGTTATGGAAGGTGCCCTCGGTGGTTAACTATGGAATAATTCCCTTCTGCTGGTGATATTGTAAATTTAATATGAATCCTTTAGAAATCACTGTTATTACACTTTTGCCAGGGATGTTTTTTTGGGGCATCTTGAAGTAGATAAACCAAATTGTCCTTTTTGCCCATGAAACATCCCCTTGTTTGTGTTTACATCCTACTTAGGCATGTTTTGGTTTCAGTTTTTAAATATGGTTTTGCCCATTGATACTTTCTGTTCAAAAGAACTTGGAAATGTCATCCTAAAAGACTAAACTAATTTATCTTAATGAAACATTGCCACACTTGTTAAATTTGGCATTTAGCTGAGTGGAATGAAGTGCTCTCATGCTGCTTAGTTTCAAAGTTGCACTTGCTCTTTATAAAGATTGGATGTTGCTCCCACGATTGAATATTGACCCCGATGTTGTAACTTTTGTACTCAAACGTCAGTTGAAAGCAACTGTCTCCTCACATCCTAACTGAATTGCCTTCGACCACTATTGACAGTCTACATCTATATGAGACTATGAGCTTCTGCTTCCAGTCCTTTTGTATTCAGGAAATCAAGACATTGTAAGCACATGGCTGGCTGCATTTTTGTGTCCTGAATTAATTCAGAAGTTTGATTGTATGACTTTAACACAATTCTGTAGCCTCTAAGCTGCCATGTGGATTCTAGCTTCTTATGCCGACAAAGATAAGGAAAATGTTTATCACCCCTGGCTTCAATAAAACCAAGAATCCAAACTTTAGTTGGCTTTCATATTTTTGTGTCTATTTATACAGTGTCTATTGACATTTCATTTATCGACAAAGCAGTGTTTTCAGAACTTGACATTTTACTTAACATTACTTATTATTAGGATTGGTTATCACTAATTAATAATAACTGATATCTATAAACTCAATACTTTGTGTCTGATTTAAGTCCTAAACACAAAGATTTCTCAAATCTAAACTTGTTCAACTGAACTTTGTTTAGTCTGTTTTTAATCCATTCATTTTTAAACTGCCTGAATCCTGTAATCTCTAAACACGGTTACTGCCTCTGTCCATCCTTCTACCCCAAAGTCCCCATGTGGAAGACATACCATTTTGCAGCAGTACACATTTTGCTGGCTGAGGCTTAGTGAAAAATTGTGTAAGGGTAAATCTGCATATTTAAAGAATCTTTAATCTTTGTAGATCCCCGAAGGCTCACTTTAAGGACTCACGGAAATTACTGAAAATTCACAGGCATCATAAGCACAAAACCGCACCGCTTCATTAAAGGATAATAGCCGTTTGGATGCAACATTCAGGTGTCAGGTAGATCTTTCCAGCGTTTCCAGCAATCAGCAATTACCTAGGCAACCGTGTAATACCACTTAAAGCCATAGGAGGGCAGTAAGGTACAGAGAAGTGTAGTAAAATCATTCTAGCTAAAGAAAATTAGGTTTGTGCCGTTCCTAAATTATGAAAATTTACTTGACATGATTGACATGACGTATGATAATGTTTTGGTATCACACAAAGTGGAGAAAAGCAGCTGTGAGCCACCATACCGATATAACTATAATGCTTCATAGACCATTGCTTCCCTATACAGTTTACTGTTTAAACAACTTGCTGGGACCATATAATAGCCATAGTAAAACAGTCGTGTAGTTATATTTAAAGTGAAAAGGGCTTTTATTGATAATACAATAAAATCTATTAAGTTCATTAAAGTTATACCTATACTACCCTCAGAAGAAGTGCAGAAAATAAACTCCATATAAAGAACTGCAGCCACACTATTATCCTCTGGAGAATAAAGAAGTCATTTCATCAGGCCTGGTCGGACACAACTTGTAGTCTGCGGAAGCAAATCGATGATGAGAAAGGACCTGTCGAAAAGAAGAGGCAGGAAAAAAAAACATGCAGCAGAGATCGGTCCTGTCGGCGTGGTTCCGGCTGGATTCGTTTTGCAGGCTGTTTGGGAATACTTAAAACGGGCGCAGAGCCTACACAAGAATGTGCAGTTTTCAGAGGGGCGGAGACAAGCTTGCCTTGCATCCATTGCGAGGATAGGCAGCCTCAGCGTAGGTCGCTGTAGAGACTAGTCTAATTAAGTTTACAATAGGGAACACTGTCGTCCTCTCTCTGTTCTTCTGGACCACAATGGGTGGATGTTTTTCGGTGGCAGAGACGAGTCACGCAGCCCGGTAGGCATTTTTTTCGGTGCCGCTGAACTAACCAGAACCGTCCATGGCAAAGTGACACTGGGACTCGAACAAGTGACCCGCCTAACATAGTTGTAAGTGCGGCTATTTGAGAGAGACGCAACACTGTAACCAGGAGGCAACACCACAGGGTTACATTAGACGGATACCAGCCGGATTTTCCTGAGCTTAACGTCAAAGAGCTCCCACCGCGGCCGTTTCCCCGTGGGGAGGCTAGAAGTGGACTGTCTGGTTTGTTTTCTCCATCCACTTCCAGCCTGCATGGAACAAAGTGTGCTTTCTGTCACATAACCTGCGCCGCGAGGTAAGACCCAGGCGGTTAGTCAGCGTGGGCTTGGACTGTATGTCGTAACATTTCTCGCCAAGACTCCCGCTTCTCCCGATATCATCATGAGGACCACCGAGGAGGCGGAGGGCTTTGACGGCGAGGCCTCCAACACTTCCATGATCTCCGGGGCCAGCAGTCCGTATCAACCCACCACCGAGCCCGTCCATGCAAGGAACGTTTTGGGGGGGATAAGGTGCGACGTGGAGTACCTGAAGTCCTACTTTGGAATTTTAAAGGTGGTTGAAGTGGTAAGTTTGAGCATGACCATTCACTACTGCTATGTTCAGAGATGTACAGCATCATAAAAGTGAGTAAAGCAAACTGTGACGCACCATTGGTGTGTAACATCCACCAAGCAGCCACTAACACGGACAAAGTAACTATTAGGCCATAAACAATATTCGTATTCTAAACTCCAACTTAACATTTATTAAATCTCCAATAATGTATTCTGCGCATTAACATCTTACTTACTACTTTTGTCCCTGAAATGGGAAACAGAAATGACAATACAGGTGGTTTACCTTGATCTACATCCCTAATAGTCAGTCAGGTCACATGCTAAGAGTACGCCTACCTCATGGCATATACAGGTGTATGGTACAGGTTTCTTCAGACCACAGTTCGAAATCCAAACACAATTTAGCAAAGTGTATTCTCAGTAGACTTTTATTTCGAGGGAAGCACATTGGCGCCATTCGATTAGTTAATTGTAGTGCTATGCCCAACATTATCTTTATAGTGATCTTCTTGATATTTCCTGTGTCTTGTCATAATCTTGTATTTCTTAAGGGACTTGATAACTTTGGGTTTATGTTTGCAAGTAGGTAGAAATTATGAAAATTACTTTTCCAAAGTATGACTGTTTTCTGCTGTTCCACTGCAGCTCCCAAAGTCCTTCAATATGTTTAGCAACTGAGGGTCTACTGAGCAATGCATCTGGTAATACCTGCGTATTTAATTAGGTGCTGAATTGCACTTAGACAAAAAAGAAATTATTATAACAATTTCCTTTTCAGGATGTAGTGGTCACATTTTCAGTGTTGTTTTAAATCAATACACCTAAACCAGATGTCTGAACTGAGAGAAGAGGCAACAACTCCCAAAGCTCTGACAATTCACCAGCAGAGGAAATATCTATCAAGCCACAGCCATCTCTCTTTTTCTGGTGCCAAAAAACTCAGACGCAGGCCTGCACACTCTTACACATGAAGTATTGTGTCCACAACAGGAAAAAACATGGAATTGAGGAAACTAGCAATTACCTCCAACAACATTTGTGGATAGTGCAAGCAAACGAAAAGGCTAAACTGCTGGAAGATTATTCAGCATAGTTCTGGCTTCTCTGCTTCATTTTTAAAACTTTTGTTGAACTCTGGAAAAACGTGGTGTTTGAAAAGTATTTACATCTTGTGGGTGGCTGAGTGTACCAGTGGTCTGAGGAAAGAGCACAGTCAGCCTGTGCTGTAGCACGCACCTGTGATGTTTACCTTTGTGGACGTGGGAAGTTAGGATAGGAAGCCATCTGTCATCGGCGTGGGAGAAGTTTGGAGCATGCAGGAACTAAGAAGATTTATATTCACAGTCTTCATTCGTTTCACTGCAAATGCTAAAATATTGTCTTTAGACTTGGCAGCACAAAAATAATTTTATTTCTGAATTTCTTTAACATTCCTTGACCTGCAGAGGAAGATAAAGAACTGTAATACAATAATTATCAGTCATGTGTTCAATCATGATGGGGCCTGGCTT
Organism: Seriola aureovittata; assembly: GCF_021018895.1. Lineage (NCBI taxonomy): Eukaryota > Metazoa > Chordata > Actinopteri > Carangiformes > Carangidae > Seriola > Seriola aureovittata. Next base: position 12,651,738 of record NC_079364.1, read on the forward strand.
CATGGCAATGTGACTGCCCATACATGTAGATGAGATCTCCTGCAGCACCATAGTGCTGATGTTAAAGAGTTGAATGGATTCAGAGCATTTACTACCAATGCCCACATGTGTACAAAATAATAACAGAAACCAGTATTGCAAAGGCAATGATAGATAGAAAACAGACAGATAGAAAAGCCATGCAAATATTGCTGGTATACTTTGTAAAACAATAATGACCCAAACCACCTGGCACTAACTATTTTTCCGGCATATGCAGTAAAATACAGCAGCTGTTGTATAGGTAAGGTAAATACAAGTCTATAAGCTTTATCTTAGCTTCTATTACTAATCTTCTATTTACACTTTTTATTCACTGGAATAGTTTGTTTAGCGCTGATACTGACTTTCCAGTTTGAGCTAGTCATATCTCTTTCACCCACAAGGACTAATGAAAGTCGTGTAAGTTTACATCAGTATCTTAGAGGAAGCCTACAAGGCAGGCTGCCAAACTTTAATAGTTTCACTGGCTTGCATTTTTACTGCTCTGTCCTCTAATCATTTAACTCTGTGCCAGCTGAGTTTTTTTTTGTGATGACCTTTTAGAACAGATAGATGACAATGCAAAACTTGAGTGCATGTGATGGTCTGTACCTAATGCAGCACAGTTTCTGCTTAATCTGTAAACACTCCTATGCCAGGGAGGTGCTGTGCCTGTTATTTATATCACTGTGTTAGTAGAAAGTTGTCCTGTGGCTTAAAGGGCAGTAGTCGTGTTGTTAACAGGTCTCTTCACAGAAATCAGTCATATAGAGTTAACGTCAATGCAAAAGTACAATGCATGCTGCACACACACCACATGCTTCATTAAAGATCCAAACACCTTTTGATACCCATGGATGAAAAGGGAGATCTGCTGTATGAAATACAAGCTGAATGTAAAGCGTTTGTGATGGTGTCAGTGATGGTATCACTCAAAAGTTAATGGGCTTTAATTACACCTGTGTCCATTCTTCTTTTGACTCTGCCAAGGAAATGTTTACAATATTTACCTGCACACTCAGGCCTCGTTTGCACTAAGGTAGTATTTACAGACCACTCTGTCATTTGCACTGACCCCTGTTTACTGAGAAAGGCTTTGTTTTCCTCTGCAGAGATCAGGGTGCTATGTGCTAATAGACCTTTGTAGTCGTTTCACACCAGAGCACTAAAATGCATTTGCACAGGCTTTTAAAGAGCCAGTCAACTTGTCAGTCCTTGGATGAATGGATACAGAGGCTTGCTGTTGACCCTGTACTCATCAGACACCACCCCCAGTAAGATGTAACCTGACCGAGGTGTGTCCAACCCCACAGCAGGTTTGTCTTTGTCTCTTTGCTGTGACTGGGTCAACAAAGTCCAACTGATATTCACCTTATGCCCCTCTACTCTGACAGGAATTTGATACCTTGTAGGGCCTGACAGTACATCAATCAAACTCTCTGTGTTTCCCAACAAGAATTATATCTTTGTGGTGAACAACAGTTCAGCCATTGTTGGTGTGTGAACCCATGGTTCTCTTTTTTTAAGTATTATTGTATTATTCTAACAAGTTGTAATTAAATTTTATGGTTAGATGTTTTTTTTCTCTGTGAATGTTGTGTAATGAAGTTACCAGGTGTTCCCAAATGTCAGCGAGCACTTCCTACTCTGAGAGAGACACCATATGCTCCATTCTCCTCTGGTTGAAACATTACTTATTCGGAGCTTGTAGAGTGTTGTGCATACATGTGTTGTTTCCATGTCCTCCGGGGTGAAATATAACTTGCATTCGGGCTACATTTTCCATCACATAGATGACTGTGGGCTGCTGCGGAAGCACATTCTGCATCGAGTCTCACACCACTAGCAGGGCAGCATATAATGTTGCATAGTCTCTGCAGCGAGGCCTCTTTTCTCCTCCATTAATTTTCTGTCCACAACAGATGGTGTATAAGAAGGGGACCTAAGTCCAAAAGGCCTGTAAAGGCAACTAATAATGTGCATAATCCTACAGATAAGGGTGTGAGTGCATGCAGGAGAGAAAAGAGAAAAATAATTGATGAACTTATTCATGCATGATGAGCAGGTTGCGTAGGGGTGAAGTCTGACATAAAATCATTACTTACAAGATTATCCAGTATGGTGCTTTGTGATCCCCCCCGCCTCCTCCCATGTGGTTGCCTGACACCTGCTGCACAGGGACTTGGGGAAAGCAATATGCTTTTTTTCAAGAGACATGACATCATCCATCAGCCCAAGCAGCCCTCCATTCCTGTTTGGGTGTAACCGTTTTGGTTGTGTTACAGTCACAGATGGACTGCTATCCAGCTACATGCTCTAATGAGACTGCAACAGCTGCACAAAATGAAAGTTTAGTCTTAATGACGGTCAGCCCAGTGGATTTGTTTTCTTTTGTCTTTGCTTTTGTGTGTCACAGGTAATGTGACTGCTGTCTGTTGTGTTGATGGATTACTATGTGTGGACTGAGTGTTTCCTCTGAGGTGATGTCTCAGCCAAGGACAAAGAGTCTGCCACAAACAGGAGAGTCCTGCACTGACAGCTCACAACACTTTACTTGTCAGAAACAGTACACCCAGGTCATTAAACTGGATAAACAGGGTTGGCTGTTGAGCTGCTGAGAGCTAGGGGAGAGGAGGAACGGTCTTTTGCAAATGAGACTGTTTGAGTTTGCTCTCATATGCATTTGTTTTTAGCAGTGTCAGGCAATGAGATGCAACTAGCTGGGCTGGGTTCAGTTTGGATTCAGATGCATATCAGGTTTCACAAACAATCCCAGTGATAGGATTTTAAAAGTGTTAGAGGCTTTTTTTTTTTACATGGACACTTTGGAATCAGATGAGCTCTGTAATAAAAAAACAATTATCAGAATTTTAGATGCAACCAATTCTTAGAGACTTAAAGACTGTTCTGTAAAATAAAGGTAACTCTGTGTTATCTGACCATTTTGTGCGTATTATTTTCAGTTGAGCTTCCCTTTTTCCATGTCAATTACCCTGAGGCATACAAGACCCATATGGTCATCTCACTAATGTTCCCCTTTCTCTCACCGCTCACCAATAATTTCTGACCACATCCCTAAACACAACACCTGTGCAATTCTCTTGACTTTGTTGCACGGCGACTCACAGGAAGCAGATTTTAAAGAGGTTGAAACACTGGTTTACCATTGTGGATCCACTTGCCATAAGCTTGAGTGTAAATGGTGCTCATCCAAGCTTATCCTGCACTCCCTGCAGCCAGGGTTTGTTATTCATCCGAATGAATATGTGAAAATAAAATAAATTCCAAATTCCTCTTTGAGACTACAGCAAAACTTACCACGAGCCACCCCTGTGCGATCCACCTGACTTAATGAGAAAAAAATCAGTTTCATCAAAGAGCAGATCATTACTTTCGAACTTTGTATCAAAGCAGCCCGGAGCAGTGAGGCATTCAGTGTTTTGCTGATAGAGAATAACCTGATAATAAAGCAGCACTTGAATCATCAGTTTATGGAAGAAATTTTCAACTACGGGAGCTTTTAGGAAACTTTACATTGCTTTATACTGTCTTCAGTGGTTTCTGTATTCTTAGTATTGTAAGGTATATGAGTTGGTGAGCTTAACAGAAACTGCAACAAATACACGTTTTTTTTTACTGACATTCCCCATGGCTTGAGAGGAATTATGTGTCAACCAAATATTTTACTCAATCTCTAAATCTTTCCCACTCAGGCCGTGATTACATACCATTTGTTGTTCTTGCGTCTTTTGGGTCGGCTTCAAACTTGGTCACGATACATTAGATTTACTTTGCATGAAATTACACCAACAGAGATGTCATGCAACTTCTAGAATCCTTTTGCAAATGAAGGAGAAAGAAAAGGAAAAAACAAACAAACTTCTTGCAGTATGCATGAACAGTTGTAAATCCCATGCAATCAAACAAAGTGTAAAGAGAAGAGAGAAACACAGAAAAGACAAAAGGCATGGCTAAGGGGGCAACCAGACTGCTCTTCCAGGCACAAGTACATAATGAGTCTGATAGGAAGAGTGAAAAGCTTTGTAAAATTGGGCCATAAGTTGTTTTGCCATTTGGAAAAGCTGAAAACGATGCCATGGAATTTTTTTCTTACAATTTAACCTTCAATCATTCCTCAACTCAAACCCACCATTATACAATGTATTATATCAGCATTTAATGCAAAATATCAAATGATCCCATTACTGGTTTGACCAAGCAGATGTGGTTTTAACTGGTTCTGGATTCAGCTGTTTCAGGTCGGTTATATGTTGCATTGGCATTCTCATGGTTCTGTTATGTCTCCGGGTTTTGGACAGCTCTGAGCCAATCGTTAATCTGTTTGTGGTTTTGTCGGGGTCTAGATGGCAGAAGAACACCTAAATAGCAGAATTTTTCCCATACTGTGGTTTGTTGATGGATGTTGGCTGGAGGCAGGCATCATCACAGACCGCCAGGAGTGGGGCTTATGGCCTCTGGTCTATTCATAGGACAATCACTTCATCATCTGGAAAGTTTGAAATTTCAACACTAACAAACACTCACGTAAAGTTACAGAAATGACTTGACCTACAGAACCCTTTATGCTTAAGAGCAGTATCACCAGCAAGCATTCATTTTAACTCATTTTTTGCATTTGTTATAACTCATCCTGAAAATTCTTCGCCGATCAGCTGTTGAATCATGTTTTTCTGGCATTACTACAACACAGTACCCTCAATATATGCCTCTCATCTTCTCCAACTTAACTCTTGGCTCTCCTGTCATTTTTCCCTCTCACTTCAGGTCCTATCACTTATTGGATTCATCTGCATAGAGACTATCATGATGTGTTCTCCTTGTGGAGGGGTCTACTTCTTTGAGTTTGTCAGCTGCAGTGCCTTCGTGGTGACAGGAATGCTCCTCCTGATCTTCAGTCTCAACCTGCACACCAAGGTGCCCCACGTAAACTGGAGCCTCACGGTTTGTACAGGGAGACACAATGTGTGACTCATGGGATATTTGACTTTACAGCAAAACATTTCTTGACTAGGGATGAGACAACAGTTTGAGGCAAAATAGCTTCTGTTAATGGCCTGAATTGATGTCTGTTAGACTGTTTTCTTTTTGGGTTAATAGTTAACAGACATAAATGCATTGTCACCCTGTTTGTGCTTGTCACCCTTCCCTTCATTTTGTCCCTTAATCATTCTTTCCTATTTTGCACTGAACTTCACAAGCTGTAAATGGACCTCTGCTTGAAGTGCTGCTATACAGGAGTATTTAGTATCAGGGTAAAGTTTAGCATAAACTAATTGTACAAGGTAATGGCAAAACTGTGCGCCTACAGTGAGTGAGTAACTGAGAGCATACGGTTTCAGTGTTACCACCACGATATGCATTGTCAGCTCTAAGCAAATGAGCTGGTGGGTGTTCTCCAGCAGATACTGGTTGCCTTTCAGTATTTGCCTACATACACACACTGGTGTGTTCTGAGCTGCAGCCAAGTATCTTTTACAGAGTGGAGTGAAAAAAATGTCTTTAACTGTATTTCCAGGGGCCACACAGCACATATCGTAGTAAAGCAGTGGATGTTAAACCAGATGTCCAAATCCAACCATAGCTATCGGATTGCTTTATGGTATCCTCGGCACAGTATTCTACCTCAAACATGAAGAGAGGGTGTGTCTTTGGCTTCCACTTTTGGCAGAATGACACCAAATGAAAGCTTTTTACAGTCTCTGAGAGGCCAGAGGCAATTTAAGAGTCCTGATCTAAGAACTTTTACCAGATACCTGTGACCACTACAGTCTATATGATCTAAAATCCTCCTGCTCATTCTTCTCTGAGACGTTCTGTTACTTTTCTCCTGAGGCTCGCTGGCCTTTCTCATGTTAGCTCTGACTAGTTAATTATTTTTCCACTCAGGTGATTAATAGTTGTAGAAATATGTAATTAACATGGGGCTCACAGCAAAGGTTGCTTTTCAGAGAAGTTAGACTCTAGTTGGCTGTGGTTTGGCTCATGGGTATCGCAGGAATTAGTGCTGTTATGCACAAATATGAAAAGGAACATATATATGGGAAACAACAAATGCTATGTTTACGACTGAAACACCATCTGCTGCTCGTGTTTTGTTAGTAAAATGTGGCAAGACGTAGAGTAGGCGTTGCTCTCCAGATTTCAAAGTTTCTGCGCTGACTCAAAACTGTAGTAGGTACCAAGCCCACGACGCTTGATTGCACTCCACAGTGTAGGCTCTACCCCACGCTGTTTATGTCTATCAAGTTCAAAGCTGCTCCAGTCAAATTGGCTGCTGGGGAATTTCACCATGAGTAAGCATTTCTGAGTGTTAACCAGCTGTTAACCCTTTTGCTGCCTTCCTCCGTTTACCAAATCCGAACTGTGGGCGGACACTGACATGAGTGAGCAGTCTTATAATGCGATAACAGTCTCTCGGAGGGAAGGTTGTGATTGTACAATTGTGTGCTATATGTTCCCATCTTCTCCAATTCATTCTCTATGATGACTTTGGCAGCACAGAAAGGGAAACACAGGTCCTGACCCCACTCCTCCCATCCCCTCTTCAACAATGAAATGAGTGCAATCTCAGGACCTTGTTGTAAAGCCATCTCTGTGACTTTCAGTGGTTAAGTTGAACTTCAGGATTTAGTTTGCGTGAATGAGCTTGTTTCGCACAACAAAGAGACAGATGAAGGAAGACCACCCGTTGCATTGTTTTCCTAATGTTCACAGCCAAATAACTGTCGGCCACGCTTAGGGCTTCTTGGGCAGAAATGGGGCAACCCTAAGGACAGACACACACACACACACACACACACACACACAGGCACAGGGAATACAATTTCCAGCCTAAAGGGGAGGGAGAGGAGCAGAGAGATGTTAGTGTTGTTATTCTCTATTTTAAAAGGAGAACAATGGTCTGAATACACTGCCAGTGTCCCTAATATATTCTGGTTGTTTTGTTCTGGAAACAGACAGTGTCTCATCACAGTTAATGCATGAATAGATTGGGTTCTTCAGAGGGAAGACCGATAGTAGGTACTGACTAGCCTTAGACACTAGGGGTGTAACACAAAGCTACTGTTTATCTTTTTATGTTACAAAAGTATCTGAATTTTATATCTATTGAAGTTGTCGAGTCTGATAACAATCGCCTGGATTACTTACTTCCTGTTATTACTCCAAGAAGGAGTGGTGTGACAGTATTTGTGTCTGTCATGTGACAGGTCAGTGGGGCGAGGCGGAGAGCATTACTTGTTCATATTTAAATAATAGGTTTGTATTTGTTTACATCCCTACTTCACACACATATACCACTGTCAATGCATCTTTTTAGGACCATTGTGTATACTAATGTAAATATCGGTTAACTAATGGATAATATTGCAAGCAAAGGATTAAGATGCCACATGGGTTTCAACACAGTTTACCCCATGAACTCTCAAGTTTCAATATATTGTCTATATGTACAGTGTGTATGCATGTCTGTGTGTTAATCCATCCTTTTTTCTCTGTTTGGCCTTTATTCTGCTGGAAATGACCTACATCTCTTTTGCTGTATCCAGACACACGCAGCAGAGGATTGTGGTTATTATTAGCTATAGTCATTAATCTATCATCAGTTCAGACCAGAGACCGCTCAGCTCATCTTGTATTTACTTTATCTACAAGTAGAATCCAATAAAAGCTTTCTTGGTTTTGACAGCTGAAACTTGCCACCCAAGTAGACAAAAGACATGAAATACTTTGACTACTATCTTTATTTGTCTTTCAAAAAGAATTGGGAATAGATGTGAAAGCCAGATAGGCCTTTTATTCCTGCAGGAAGCTTTCAAGCCCTGTGTGATGTGATGCAACTGTCAAGAGCACAGACTTCATAATTAGTGCGCTGCATCTATGGTTTCCATAGATGTAGTCCTATGAGTATTTATAGCTCCTATCTTGAGAGCACATCAGAAATATAGCACCACATACAATAAACATGGAGCATTAGGTTCATATGTATTACTAACAAGCATTACAGAACAAGCATCCCCATTTTGTGCACAACCCAGAAATATAATATAAACTTCTCCTAAAAAAAATGGTTCTGTTCTTAAACCCTTCTGATTCCAGGACTCATCCTTGTCCTATCTGTAAGGTGACTTTTGAATTTCCTGTCATAAAGACTACATTAGTCTAAGTCATAAAGAACTGTATTCACATGCAGAAGAACTGCTTTTGCACTCCTAGAAAATAGGCAAATGTTAAAATGATTTATACTTATAGAGTCATGGGGCTTTGTGCTTTCAAACAATGTATAGTTTAACTGATGATTCAGCTGGGTGCCATCCCAGATTGTGTGGCTGGTTGTTCTGGAGCTGAGTAGAGCGTTATTTAATGTATTTATAATGGTCAAGAATGAAATTTAAAAAACTCAACTAATTTATATATTCTGAAAGCATACTGGTTTTGTTCAGTGCTCTGATAGTCAGCAGCTAGAGAGAGTGATTGTAAAACAATAATGCGAGCCAATAATAAGCCAGAGAGCCAGTGGTTTGGTCCAGTCTGTGCTTGTGTTATTTAAGGTTTTACAGAGTGCTGGCCTGGTTAAAATGTGGAATGTGGGAGAGAGTAAAGCAAAGAGGCTGAGGGACAAATGAAGTGACTGAGAGAGAGTCTGCACATGAGAACAGGACACTGGAGCGTGAATATACAGTGCTCCCTGTTTAACCAGTTGGGCAAGATCGATGAATGTGTGTGCAATGTCAGCAATGTTTGCAGTGTGTGTATGAGATGTATGTTGCATGTTTGTGACTGTGATGGATGGGGTTATGATTTCAGTTGAAAGTTAAGATTATAACAATGAGTTACATTAACCGTACCAGTTAGCATGTGGTGTTATGGTCGTTCCATATTCATGTGTTACTGATTAAACCACAGGATCAGTGACAGATTATCACAGTGTTTTATTCCCTGCTGAGTTGTGTGCTTCATCTGTTGCATGTGTGTGTGTGTGTGTGTGTGTGTGTGTGTGTGTGTGTGTGTGTGTGTGTGTGTGTGTGTGTGTGTGTTTGTGTGTGTGTTTGTGTGTGTGTGTTTGTGTGTGTGTGTGTGTGTGTCTGTGTGTCTGTGTGTGTGTGTCTCAGTGTTTGTGACATGGCCATTGTATGAGCTTTGTGTGTCATATGAGAGACCACGTCTGCCATGATTACAGTCACGAGGGCTGTGCCCCAGTCATGCTGAGCACTTCAATATTAACCCTTTCCTTACTGTCTGAACCACTGAAAACAGGAGAGTAAAACATCAAAGAGAGGTATCTCTTTCATTCTCTTTCTCATGTGTAAAAAGGTGGGGCATGGAGTGAGTTATGTGTGTGGAGAGCGTGCATGTGTTCGTGTGTAATATGAGGTGTTGGTGGATTTAAAGTCCGTGCTGTTGGCCTCTTTTACCCTCCTGCGGTTTTAAAGTTACAGTAAAGCCTGGACGTGGAATCCGCCTTGTTGCTAAGATTAATACGGGTTTAACTAGTGTCAAAAAGGCATCAAATGTTTTGGGACTCTAATAGAGATGAACTTATCTATACCATTGACACAGATCCACTGTACTGTACACTGTACACAGTACAAAGCATTCATTTTATAATAAATTTCAAACTTTATGATTACCTTTTACTTTTTTGTGCTTTGGGGTAACAACCATCTGCTTTTCCTCTCTGCTGTGAGGAAAAATATCCTTTGTGGTTTTAAAATCAAAATGTAAAATGCAGGAGCCAACTGTCATAGCATTGTTGCTTTTTAGTGCATCAAACTTGTTGTGAGTGTTATGTTTAGCCTATTAATATAAGTTTTGAGTATATTATATTCAAATTCATGAATTTAACTATGATATATACTAGAGCTGGGCGACTAACCGAAGAAGTATCAAAAGCACCATTGAGAACTTCTCACAGATTTAATTTTGCTCATGTTGGTTAATTCGGTTAATACTTTCCCCAATGTGTGCATTCATGCAATTGTTCCCTTAAAAAAGTTTAATAAGATAAGTTTCATTAATTTAATTAAATTCAGTTTGTTAATTAAATTCTGAAATGAATGATTGAAAATGATTTAAAAAGATCTAATTTTATTTGTTTGAATACATTTTGTTCAATTAATTTGACTTGAATTGAGTATTTTATATATATATATATATATATATATATATATAATATATATATATATATATATATATATATATAATATTAGAAATTGAATTAGATCTAATTTCATGTCTATAATTTAATTCAATTACTCTTCCTCATCTGGTCACCTCATGAAATACTTAGTAGTTAGTCCTGAAAAAATACTATTGATGTACATTTGTAGACTAAGTCATTTTGTATGTGTTTGTGTCCAGGACCTGGTTAACACTGCTGCCAGCACCTTCTTCTTCTTCTTGTCATCTCTCGTGTTGGCCTGCATCAACCACAGAACTGGAGCAGAAATAGCAGCAGTGGTGAGTAGTCAAAACCAACCTGCCTTTTTTGTTTGTTTGTTTTTTTTTTTTACTATAATTAGTCTGTGCAGATTTCCTCATGATTCTGATTAAATCTATAGCCTTAATCAAGTTTGCACTGATGAATTTGCAGGGAGATGTTTCAGGAACTGTGTGTCCATGCAGTATTTCATTTTTTATTTCCCATTCAGATTTAAACATTGTTATTCTGCTTCCTGTTTCCTCTTGTATGCAGATCTTTGGGTTCCTGGTGACAGGAGTGTATGGAATAAACACCTTCCTGGCGGTACGGAGGTGGCGCCTTGGCAATGGGTGTCAGGGGGCGCCTCAGACCAGCGAGTATATGCGAGCACGCACAGCATCTCGTGGAGAAATGGAGGCACGACCTGAGCTCGCATGAGCGCTGGCAGACAGTCAGAAAGACTAAGGGAAAGCCTCACTGCCGGCAGCTGACTGAGATGGACACTACTCTGCCCTCAGTACAGTAATTCATTTAAGTCTCGGGCAGAACACCATCTCAAGCTCACCACACACTTTTGACTTCTCATCACAACACTTGTGCTGTGCTTTCTGTATGCTCAGCGGCTAAATAATTCTTCATTTTACAGCCACAGAGGACTTCTGTGGATTTGTTTATCAGGCATCCTGGCTGCGGTTACACATAAAGACTTACATATCTTTCCAAAACAGTGTGAAGGATGACTTCCAGGAAGAGCCAAAAAAAGGCTGACTTCACTCCAACTGTGCATCAACTCCTGTTTGGACGAAGGTGTTGACATTTCAGAAAAGTTTTGTGTTTCACTGTGAATGAAGTCAAGTAAAAGAAGGTCAGCTTTTGTAGAGTTTACTTATGTCACACCGCTGTCTGTGAAGTCTGTGGTCATAAATGTGGTCGTGGATCCAGGAAGCCACTGTGCCAGAAACGTACAGTAACCTGCAGTACAACAGAAGTACCATGACTTTACTGACCTTTCATAGATACTGACATTAGCCTTTTGCTTCTACCTGTGAGCAAGGCTGACATTGGATATTTTAATCTGAAGATTACACATGCTAACATAAGAGTTTGTTTCTCCTTTGTCTTGACTCACTTTGCAAATGCTTTTTTAAGATGTGACCTTTAGCCACTATTAAGATCTTTGCAATCTCAGCAATTATACAATAACAGTACAGGGTCATTCTTAACTGCAATAAAGACAGGCAGTACAACGAAAGGTCAAAATAATCTGAATATGAGTAACAAAGATTTATTTCTTTGGAACACAAATGCATACAATGGGTTTGGCACAATTATAAGACCAAAGTAAAAGTTCATAATACTTCATTCCATGTATTTTATCCCAGGTTGTGTGCAAGCTATACAAAAAATATCCTCACTAGCATTCCAAAAATTTAATTTGAGGTCTGTGTTAGGTCAACACTGTGAGCCAAAAGTAGGTTACAACAGGCGATGATAAGGTAATTGGTAACTTGTTATTTTTGCACATATCAAAGGCTTCAGGTAACTGAAATGTTGACGGTACGACAGTGAGATTCACTCTGAAACAAAAATCAGTAGGTGACCCGGTCAAGATCAATGCCCTTAGCCTATACACTGTATCTCAGGTATTGACACACTCCTTCATTCTCTGATTATAAAAAAAAACAAAAAAAAAAACAAGTGAAATGAAATCACAGGGTGCCTCAACCTGAACGCTGTATTTCTTAATACCTTCCTAATATTAGACCTGATAGGAATGGAATTAACTCATTAACTTAAAGTTAAGTGAAAATTCATTTAAAAAAAAAGTAAGGGTCAAGTGAAGGTAGGGACAGTAGAATGGAAATAAGGTACATTTAGCATTATTGTCAAAGCTTTCACTCTTGTATTTAGTTGGATTAAATGTATGTGTATGTACAGTATATTATCACACACTTCATGTATGATGAAATCTCTATCATTCCACATTGCAGGTGTTATAACACTCTGACAGAGTGCAAAACAGACTTGACCAGTGTACTTGACAGGTAAACAGGAGGTTTAATCTAAAAATAATCACATCGTATTTGCTTTTTAGGATGAAGGAAGAAATGTTTATTTAATTTTTTGGCATCTTACATCTTACTGATGTATTGACTCAACACTACAGTTACACATGTTTGTGTTTTCTTTGTAGTTTGAGACCACTTTGTGTATATTAGGCTTGGGTGTGTTTGTTTGTACAGAGTCTAAATTGACTCTCTGGCTCCATCTCCTGGTCTTAATCCAGAATGTATTCATTGCAACTTCAGTGTAGTTACACCCAGGTAACTACAGTAGTGCGTGTATAAGGGAAGGACCAGAAGTGTATTTGACTGTAGGTAAAAATGAAAAATAAAAACTGTATGGCTTTTTAAATAGCCTCAGAAGTTTTCACACGATACAGTATGTTTGATTAATCAGGCTTTTCTCATGTGTTTAAGTAACTTATATCATGTTGTACTGCTATTTCTCTTGATTTGGTGACTGAAGTAATTGTATGAAAAGACAATCACATTTGTATTTATGTCTGTCACTTACATTGATGGATTTGTTTTTGAGTGATACTATAACAATCTTCACTTGAACATGTGTACAGCAACAAAATCATGCAAGTGCGTCATGCTATTTGATAATATAAACTGACCATTTTTTTCAAAAGCTATCAAGCCGCAGCTTTCTCTATGTACAACATTATGCTACAGTATGTTATGATGAATTTGTATTTATGAAAAAGAGAAGAACAGTTTTCCACTGTGGTTTCCAGATTGTGATATAATGTACAAGATTGAATGAAAGACTGAATGAAATTAGAGGTGAGATGCTCTCTTTTGTTTCCTTTTAATTCTGTGTGCTTTGTTAATGACCACAACAAGCTCTGTTTTGTACAGCATGGAGCCGTACTTAGTATTTTTGTATTTAAAACATTCTCAATAGGCTTCACATCGGTTTATAGTGACAATTTAAATAAAGTGATTTGGACATTATGGAAAACAGCTCAGGTTTTTTATTCAGACATTTTTTTTTGCACAAAAGACAAACAGGCAAAACAGTAGAAAACAAACTTTATATTTCACCTACAATAGCTCAGCAAAGGGCCTTATTTAGCAAATGGTACTAAATCGTAAAATTATTCTTAAATTGTGTATGCACGTCAAAAGGGTATAGCTGAGTTTTGTTGCTGCCCAGTGAAAACTAGATAAAGTGATGGGTTAAATGTTCCTCTATGGGTGAAATTGGTCCTATACCTATTATGAAAAATAAACCATTTAAAACACCATTTGAATGAAGTTTACATGGCTATTTTTCTTAGCTCATGGAAAATTATTGCTTTGGAGATGTGTGATTTTTAAAGGACAGCGTATATATTGAACATAACATCACACACTGATTAGCATCAGTCAAAGCCAGTTCTTTTGCATACATCACTGAACTTTTTCTCAGTTCTAGTCTAAATTTATAAATACAGACTTTGCATATTTCTGCCAGGGCTCCATTCAAACAGAATGTAAATATAAATGAAGTAATTTGACAATGTCAATTATCAAAACTCCTGCAAAAAAGGCACAATGGTGAATACTTATTAGATCTAATTGCAGCTTCATATTTTGTTAACTATCAACATGAAATTTGCTCACATCAGTTGAAATCCCACATGGAAATCAGAGGCCACAGATGCTAATTTTCAGTCATCTATTTTCAGTTCACAGTGCTGTTGTAACACTCAAACTCAGTCACTGTGGCGTTCTAGTGCGTCTAATTTCTCAGTAGTGGCAGTGGAAGAACTGAAGAATCAAACATATATGCAGAAACTGACAAAAAAAAGCAAATGCACAACCAAAACAAGAACATATGTTTTTCAAAAACATGATTCACATATTTGATATTTAGCATTCAACGAACTAATACTGCATTAAGTAGCTTCAATGCATTCTTATTCAGACACACACACAAACAATAGGTTTAAAAGCACATCATCACTGCTGTTGCTTAAATTCACCAAAAGTTTTAAAACATAAACTTTGGAGGGCATATCAACAATGCAACGATCCAGAAAAGTTTGTCATGCAGTGCATGACACAGTAACTTTTTTAATCCAAAAATTTTATTTAAAGGAATATAAGCAAGCATTATCCTCAAGTTATAAAGATACCTCCTGTAGAGTTAAGACAATTGGAAAGAGGTTGTAACCAGCCAACCTGCAACCAATCTGTTCTTCTACAGAATGTACATTTTAGTTTTTTTTATGGGTTTACTGTAATTTTATAAATGATGATTGATTGATTATCCATGATTATGCCCGACTTCCACTCAGTTTATTAGCTACATTGGCTAAAACGAATACTGTCTAATACAACAGTCCTCTAATAAACCCTCTTTGCATGAAGGTTATAATGTTAAGTTTTGTTGATTTAAATTCGATGGACAAAGAGAGTAGAAATACCTGTCCTAGTTTTAGCTAGGTGTACCTAATAAACAGCCAACTGTATGTAGGCCTCCTGTCTTATTTAGGTCCTCCATTTAAAAAGGTTGAAGCATCTTTGTTACAATACAACTTCTTTATCAGTATTGCTAAACATTCATACACCAAGCACATTAATTTAGTGTTGTAGTTTAATAGGTCTGTAATTAGGCTCACAGTACATGCCCAAAAGTCAATATTAGTCATCAGATTTAGACAAACAGCTTCTCAAAATTCAGTATATTGACACCAAACGATTTCACAGCTTTATGATAATTTCAATATCAAGTTGATAATTGCATTTATATTTTCCCCAAAATCATTCAAGACAGCAGATATGGGTATGGGCATAAAAAAACAGAGCATTTTTTTTATTATTGTTACTAAACTACTTGTGAGTAGTAAATTACTAACTAAAAGGACCAACATATTAGGCACATCAGTTTAGACTTTTTTCCTGAATGCTTTGAAATTATTATTGTGTGAAATGAATTTCCATCCTTAGATACTTAGCAGAAGAAACAGTCAAAGAGGATAAACTGAAGTGTGTCTGGTTCTCCATCTTTAAACATGTTTGATCCTACAAGACCATACAGAGAGTCCCTCAACTTTCAATGAATGCAAGTAATTAAAAAATAATCAGTGTGACGTAGATGTGATTGCTGTTGTACACAGTGTTAATGTAACCTTGTGGAATGATAAAAAACACTTGTGGATCAAATGGCAGCTCAGCAGTGGCCATTTCTACTGCAAAGGTTTACTTTGTTTGAACGAATGTGTCCGCTGGTGACGATACCCCCCAGGTCTCAGTCTGAATCAGAGTCTGAAAACTCGTCTAAAAAACAAAAGTGACAAAACACATCTCATATCAATGAGTGTTAGTTCTCCAATGTGGTCTTTCTGTAGACATCACATTCTATGGAGGTACAAGAAGTTCTAGTATTGTAAATTATTAGCAATGCCTTTAAGGCAATAGCTGCCATAAAATCATCATAGTATAGAAATGCATAAAAACGTCATAGTATATTAATGTCATTGTATATTAATGTCATTGTATAGTAAGGCATAAAAAAAAAAAAAAAAACATCAAAAACGACATGAAGGCATAAAAAAGTCATAGTATAGAAGGGCCTAAAAAGTCATAAAAGCACCATAAGATAGTAAGGCATAAAACGTCATATTTTAATGAAGCATAAAAAGTCAAAAAATACAACAAAAAAAATATATATATAAAATATGTCAAAAAACCTCAGTATAGTGAGGCATATAAAGTCAAGGTATAGTAAGGCATGAAAACGTCAAAAAACATCATAGTATAGTATGGCATTAAAAGTCATATTATAATTAGGCATATGAAAATCAAGAAACGTCATATGTTACTGATGCATAAAAAGGTCAAAAACATCGTAGTATAATAAGGCATGAAAATGTTAAAAAACGTCATAGTATAGTAAGACCTAAAGAGTCATAAAAACAACATAGTATGGCAAGGCATGAAAACGTCATTGTATACTAAGGCATGAAAAGTCATAAAAACGTCATAGTATAGTATGGCATTGCAATGTCAAAAAAAGTCAGTATAGTAAGGCATAAAAATTCAAAAATACTTCATATTATAGTAAGGCATAAAACGTCATAAAAATATAGTATTGTAAGGCATAAAAACGTAATAGTATAAGAAGGCATAAGAAGGCATAAAAACGTCATGGTATAGTAATGCCTAAAAAGTCATAAAAACATCATAGTATAGTCAGGCATAAAACGTCATATTATAATGAAGCATAAAAAGTCAAAAAAATATATATAAAAAACATATAAAATATGTAAAAAAAAAACTAGTGGTAAAGTAAGGCATAAAAAGTCATAAAAATGTCAAGGTATAGTAAGGCATGAAAACATCAAAAAACATCATAGTATAGTAAGACATTAAATATCATATTATAATTGGGCATAAAAATATCAAGAAAGGTCATATGTTAGTAAGGCATGAAAAGTCAAAAATACGTCATAGTATAGTAAGGCATGAGAATGCTAAAAAAATTTCATAGTATAGTAAGGCATGAGAATGCCAAGTATATTAATGTCATTGTATAGTAAGGCAAAAAAACGTCATATTATAATAAAGCATGAAAAGTCAAAAATACATCATAGTATAGTAAGGCATAAGAATGCTAAAAAAACGTCATATTATAGTAAGACCTAAAAAGTCATAAAAACGACATAGTATGGCAAGGCATAAAAACGTCATTGTATACTAAGGTATGAAAAGTCATAAAAACGTCATAGTATAGTAGGGCATAAAAAGTCATAAAACAATAGTGAGGCATAAAACGTCATAAAAACATCATAGTATTATAAGGCATAAAAACATAATAGGATAATAAGGCATAAAAAGGCATAAAAACATAATAGTATAATAATCCTTAAAAATTCCTAAAAACTTCATAGTATTGTAAGGCATAAAAAGTCATAAAAATGTCATTGAAATGTAAGGCATAAAAAGTCATAAAAACATCAAAGTATAGTAAGGCATAAAATGTCATAGTATAATGAAGCATGAAAAGTCAAAAATACGTCATAGTATAGTAAGGCATGAGAATGCTAAAAAAACGTCATATTATAATAAGACCTAAAAAGTCATAAAAACGACATTGTATACTAAGGCATGAAAAGTCATAAAAACGTCATAGTATAGTAAGGGATAAAAAGTCATAAAATAATGGTGAGGCATAAAACGTCATAAAAATATCATAGTATAATAAGGCATAAAAACGTAATAGGATAATAGGGCATAAGAAGTCATAAAAATGTCATAGTAGAGTAATGCATAAAAAGGCATAAAATAGTAGTGCAGTATAAAAAGTCATAAAATAGTAGTGCGGTATAAAAAGTCGTAAAAACGTAATATTATAGTAAGGCATTCCGATGTTAAAAATCGTCATAACATAGTAAGGCATAAAAAGTTTTTAAAAACGTCACAGTATAGTAAGGTATAAAAAGTCACAAAAATGACATACTACAGTAAGGCATAAGAAGTTCTAATATTGTAAAAGTTGCACGGCCTTTTTAAAACAACATAGATATATTTTGTCAGGAGAAGGATGATGGGGCTGGGAGTTGAACCCACGACCTTCTGACTGTGAGGCAGTGCCTCTAACCATTGTGCTACTAAACCTTATATTTCTAAGGAACATCATAGTATATCATGGCAATAGCTGCCATGAAAGCATTATAGTGTAGAAATGCATAAAATGCCAAGTATATTAATGTCATTGTATAGTAAGGCAAAAAAACCATCATAAATACGACATAGTATAGTAAGCCATAAAAACATCAAATTATAATAAAGCATAAAAAGTAGAAAACACGTCATAGTATAGTAAGGCATAAAAAGTCATAAAATAATACTGAGGCATAAAACGTCATAAAAACATAATAGTATAGTAATCCCAAAAAATTCCTAAAAACGTCATAGTATAGTAATCCCTAAAAATTCCTAAAAGTTTCATAGTATTGTAAGGCATAAAAAGTCATAAAAATGTCATTGAAATGTAAGGCATAAAAAGTCATAAAAACATCAAAGTATAGTAAGGCATAAAACGTCATAGTATAATGAAGCATGAAAAGTCAAAAATACGTCATAGTATAGTAAGGCATGAGAATGCTAAAAAAACGTCATATTATAGTAAGACCTAAAAAGTCATAAAAACGACATAGTATGGCAAGGCATAAAAACGTCATATTATAATAAAGCATAAAAAGTCAAAAATACGTCATAGTATAGTAAGGCATGAGAATGCTAAAAAAAACGTCATATTATGGTAAGACCTAAAAAGGCATAAAAACGACATAGTATGGCAAGGCATAAAAACGTCATTGTATACTAAGGCATGAAAAGTCATAAAAACGTCATAGTATAGTAAGGCATAAAAAGTCATAAAATAACAGTGAGGCATAAAACGTCATAAAAACATCATAGTATTATAAGGCATAAAAACATAATAGGATAAAAAGGCATAAAAAGGCATAAAAACATCAAAGTATATTAAGGCATAAAACGTCATAGTATAATGAAGCATGAAAAGTCAAAAATACGTCATAGTATAGTAAGGCATGAGAATGCTAAAAAAACGTCATATTATAGTAAGACCTAAAAAGTCATAAAAACGACATAGTATGGCAAGGCATAAAAACGTCATATTATAATAAAGCATAAAAAGTCAAAAATACGTCATATTATATTAAGGCATAAAATGTCATAAAAACGTCATAGTATAATAAGGCATAAAAACGTAATAGGATAATAGGGCATAAGAAGTCATAAAAATGTCATAGTAGAGTAATGCATAAAAAGGCATAAAATAGTAGTGCAGTATAAAAAGTCATAAAATAGTAGTGCGGTATAAAAAGTCATAAAAACGTAATATTATAGTAAGGCATTCCGATGTTAAAAATCGTCATAACATAGTAAGGCATAAAAAGTTTTTAAAAACGTCACAGTATAGTAAGGTATAAAAAGTCACAAAAATGACATACTACAGTAAGGCATAAGAAGTTCTAATATTGTAAAAGTTGCACGGCCTTTTTAAAACAACATAGATATATTTTGTCAGGAGAAGGATGATGGGGCTGGGAGTTGAACCCACGACCTTCTGACTGTGAGGCAGTGCCTCTAACCATTGTGCTACTAAACCTTATATTTTTAAGGAACATCATAGTATATCATGGCAATAGCTGCCATGAAAGCATTATAGTGTAGAAATGCATAAAATGCCAAGTATATTAATGTCATTGTATAGTAAGGCAAAAAAACCATCATAAATACGACATAGTATAGTAAGCCATAAAAACATCAAATTATAATAAGCATAAAAAGTAGAAAACACGTCATAGTATAGTAAGGCATAAAAAGTCATAAAATAATACTGAGGCATAAAACGTCATAAAAACATAATAGTATAGTAATCCCAAAAAATTCCTAAAAACGTCATAGTATAGTAATCCCTAAAAATTCCTAAAAGTTTCATAGTATTGTAAGGCATAAAAAGTCATAAAAATGTCATTGAAATGTAAGGCATAAAAAGTCATAAAAACATCAAAGTATAGTAAGGCATAAAACGTCATAGTATAATGAAGCATGAAAAGTCAAAAATACGTCATAGTATAGTAAGGCATGAGAATGCTAAAAAAACGTCATATTATAGTAAGACCTAAAAAGTCATAAAAACGACATAGTATGGCAAGGCATAAAACGTCATATTATAATAAAGCATAAAAAGTCAAAAATACGTCATAGTATAGTAAGGCAGGAGAATGCTAAAAAAAACGTCATATTATGGTAAGACCTAAAAAGGCATAAAAACGACATAGTATGGCAAGGCATAAAACGTCATTGTATACTAAGGCATGAAAAGTCATAAAAACGACATAGTATGGCAAGGCATAAAACGTCATTGTATACTAAGGCATGAAAAGTCATAAAAACGTCATAGTATAGTAAGGCATAAAAAGTCATAAAATAACAGTGAGGCATAAAACGTCATAAAAACATCATAGTATTATAAGGCATAAAAACATAATAGGATAATAAGGCATAAAAAGTCACAAAAATGACATACTACAGTAAGGCATAAGAAGTTCTAATATTGTAAAAGTTGCACGGCCTTTTTAAAACAACATAGAAATATTTTGTCAGGAGAAGGATGATGGGGCTGGGAGTTGAACCCACGACCTTCTGACTGTGAGGCAGTGCCTCTAACCATTGTGCTACTAAACCTTATACTTTCAAGGAACATCATAGTATATCATGGCAATAGCTGCCATGAAAGCATTATAGTGTAGAAATGCATAAAATGCCAAGTATATTAATGTCATTGTATAGTAAGGCAAAAAAACCATCATAAATACGACATAGTATAGTAAGCCATAAAAACATCAAATTATAATAAAGCATAAAAAGTAGAAAACACGTCATAGTATAGTAAGGCATAAAAAGTCATAAAATAATACTGAGGCATAAAACGTCATAAAAACATAATAGTATAGTAATCCCAAAAAATTCCTAAAAACGTCATAGTATAGTAATCCCTAAAAATTTCATAGTATTGTAAGGCATAAAAAGTCATAAAAATGTCATTGAAATGTAAGGCATAAAAAGTCATAAAAACATCAAAGTATAGTAAGGCATAAAACGTCATAGTATAATGAAGCATGAAAAGTCAAAAATACGTCATAGTATAGTAAGGCATGAGAATGCTAAAAAAACGTCATATTATAGTAAGACCTAAAAAGTCATAAAAACGACATAGTATGGCAAGGCATAAAAACGTCATATTATAATAAAGCATAAAAAGTCAAAAATACGTCATAGTATAGTAAGGCATGAGAATGCTAAAAAAAACGTCATATTATGGTAAGACCTAAAAAGGCATAAAAACGACATAGTATGGCAAGGCATAAAAACGTCATTGTATACTAAGGCATGAAAAGTCATAAAAACGTCATAGTATAGTAAGGCATAAAAAGTCATAAAATAACAGTGAGGCATAAAAACGTCATAAAAACATCATAGTATTATAAGGCATAAAAACATAATAGGATAAAAAGGCATAAAAAGGCATAAAAACATCAAAGTATATTAAGGCATAAAAACGTCATAGTATAATGAAGCATGAAAAGTCAAAAATACGTCATAGTATAGTAAGGCATGAGAATGCTAAAAAAACGTCATATTATAGTAAGACCTAAAAAGTCATAAAAACGACATAGTATGGCAAGGCATAAAAACGTCATATTATAATAAAGCATAAAAAGTCAAAAATACGTCATAGTATAGTAAGGCATGAGAATGCTAAAAAAAACGTCATATTATGGTAAGACCTAAAAAGGCATAAAAACGACATAGTATGGCAAGGCATAAAAACGTCATTGTATACTAAGGCATGAAAAGTCATAAAAACGACATAGTATGGCAAGGCATAAAAACGTCATTGTATACTAAGGCATGAAAAGTCATAAAAACGTCATAGTATAGTAAGGCATAAAAAGTCATAAAATAACAGTGAGGCATAAAACGTCATAAAAACATCATAGTATTATAAGGCATAAAAACATAATAGGATAATAAGGCATAAAAAGTCACAAAAATGACATACTACAGTAAGGCATAAGAAGTTCTAATATTGTAAAAGTTGCACGGCCTTTTTAAAACAACATAGATATATTTTGTCAGGAGAAGGATGATGGGGCTGGGAGTTGAACCCACGACCTTCTGACTGTGAGGCAGTGCCTCTAACCATTGTGCTACTAAACCTTATATTTTTAAGGAACATCATAGTATATCATGGCAATAGCTGCCATGAAAGCATTATAGTGTAGAAATGCATAAAATGCCAAGTATATTAATGTCATTGTATAGTAAGGCAAAAAAACCATCATAAATACGACATAGTATAGTAAGCCATAAAAACATCAAATTATAATAAAGCATAAAAAGTAGAAAACACGTCATAGTATAGTAAGGCATAAAAAGTCATAAAATAATACTGAGGCATAAAACGTCATAAAAACATAATAGTATAGTAATCCCAAAAAATTCCTAAAAACGTCATAGTATAGTAATCCCTAAAAATTCCTAAAAGTTTCATAGTATTGTAAGGCATAAAAAGTCATAAAAATGTCATTGAAATGTAAGGCATAAAAAGTCATAAAAACATCAAAGTATAGTAAGGCATAAAACGTCATAGTATAATGAAGCATGAAAAGTCAAAAATACGTCATAGTATAGTAAGGCATGAGAATGCTAAAAAAACGTCATATTATAGTAAGACCTAAAAAGTCATAAAAACGACATAGTATGGCAAGGCATAAAAACGTCATATTATAATAAAGCATAAAAAGTCAAAAATACGTCATAGTATAGTAAGGCATGAGAATGCTAAAAAAAACGTCATATTATGGTAAGACCTAAAAAGGCATAAAAACGACATAGTATGGCAAGGCATAAAAACGTCATTGTATACTAAGGCATGAAAAGTCATAAAAACGTCATAGTATAGTAAGGCATAAAAAGTCATAAAATAACAGTGAGGCATAAAACGTCATAAAAACATCATAGTATTATAAGGCATAAAAACATAATAGGATAAAAAGGCATAAAAAGGCATAAAAACATCAAAGTATATTAAGGCATAAAACGTCATAGTATAATGAAGCATGAAAAGTCAAAAATACATCATAGTATAGTAAGGCATGAGAATGCTAAAAAAACGTCATATTATAGTAAGACCTAAAAAGTCATAAAAACGACATAGTATGGCAAGGCATAAAAACGTCATATTATAATAAAGCATAAAAAGTCAAAAATACGTCACAGTATAGTAATGCATAAAAAGTCATAAAATAATACTGAGGCATTAAACGTCATAAAAACATCATAGTATTATAAGGCATAAAAACATAATAGGATAATAAGGCATAAAAAGGCATAAAAAGGCATAAAAACATAATAGTATAGTAATCCTTAAAAACTCCAAAAAATTTCATAGTATTGTAAGGCATAAAAAGTCATAAAAATGTCATTGAAATGTAAGGCATAAAAAGTCATAAAAATGTCATTGAAATGTAAGGCATAAAGAGGTCAAAAACATCATAATATAATAAGGCATGAGAATATTAAAAAAATGTCATAGTATAGTAAGACCTAAAAAGTCATAAAAATGACATAGTATGGCATCGCAATGTCAAAAAACGTCACAGTATAGTAAGGCATAAAAAGTCAAAAATACGTCATATTATATTAAGGCATAAAACATCATAAAAACGTCATAGTATAATAAGGCATAAAAACGTAATAGGATAATAGGGCATAAGAAGTCATAAAAATGTCATAAAAAGGCATAAAATAGTAGTGCAGTATAAAAAGTCATAAAATAGTAGTGCGGTATAAAAAGTCATAAAAACATAATATTATAGTAAGGCATTCCGATGTTAAAAATCGTCATAACATAGTAAGGCATAAAAAGTTTTTAAAAACGTCATAGTATAGTAAGGTATAAAAAGTCACAAAAATGACATACTACAGTAAGGCATAAGAAGTTTTAATATTGTAAAAGTTGCACGGCCTTTTTAAAACAACATAGATATATTTTGTCAGGAGAAGGATGATGGGGCTGGGAGTTGAACCCACGACCTTCTGACTGTGAGGCAGTAGCTGTAACCGTTGTGCTACTATACCTTATGTTTTTCAAGGAACATCATAGTATATCATGGCAATAGCTGCCATAAAAGCATTATAGTGTAGAAATGCATTAAATGCCAAGTATATTAATGTCATTGTATAGTAAGGCAAAAAAACCATCATAAAGACGACATAGTATAGTAAGCCATAAAAACGTCAAATTATAATAAAGCATAAAAAGTAGAAAACACGTCATAGTATAGTAAGGCATAAAAAGTCATAAAATAATACTGAGGCATAAAAACGTCATAAAAAAATTCCTAAAAACGTCATAGTATAGTAATCCCTAAAAATTCCTAAAAGTTTCATAGTATTTTAAGGCATAAAAAGTCATAAAAATGTCATTGAAATGTAAGGCATAAAAAGTCATAAAAACATCAAAGTATAGTAAGGCATAAAACGTCATAGCATAATGAAGCATGAAAAGTCAAAAATACGTCATAGTATAGTAAGGCAAGAGAATGCTAAAAAAACGTCATATCATAGTAAGACCTAAAAAGTCATAAAAACGACATAGTATGGCAAGGCATAAAAACGTCATTGTATACTAAGGCATGAAAAGTCATAAAAACGTCACAGTATAGTAATGCATAAAACGTCATAAAATAATAGTGAGGCATAAAACGTCATAAAAACATCATAGTATTGTAAGGCATAAAAACATAATAGGATAATAAGTCATAAAAAGGCATAAAAACATAATAGTATAGTAATCCCTAAAAAATCCCTAAAAACTTCATAGTATTGTAAGGCATAAAAAGTCATAAAAATGTCATTGAAATGTAAGGCATAAAAAGTCATAAAAACATCAAAGTATAGTAAGGCATAAAACTCATAGTATAATAAGGCATAAAAAGGCATAAAAAGGCATAAAAACATAATAGTATAGTAATCCTTAAAAACTCCAAAAAACTTCATAGTATTGTAAGGCATAAAAAGTCATAAAAATGTCATTGAAATGTAAGGCATAAAAAGTCATAAAAATGTCATTGAAATGTAAGGCATAAAGAGGTCAAAAACATCATAATATAATAAGGCATGAGAATATTAAAAAAACGTCATAGTATAGTAAGACCTAAAAAGTCATAAAAATGACATAGTATGGCATCGCAATGTCAAAAAACGTCACAGTATAGTAAGGCATAAAAAGTCAAAAATACGTCATATTATATTAAGGCATAAAACATCATAAAAACGTCATAGTATAATAAGGCATAAAAACGTAATAGGATAATAGGGCATAAGAAGTCATAAAAATGTCATAGTAGAGTAATGCATAAAAAGGCATAAAATAGTAGTGCAGTATAAAAAGTCATAAAATAGTAGTGCGGTATAAAAAGTCATAAAAACATAATATTATAGTAAGGCATTCCGATGTTAAAAATCGTCATAACATAGTAAGGCATAAAAAGTTTTTAAAAACGTCATAGTATAGTAAGGTATAAAAAGTCACAAAAATGACATACTACAGTAAGGCATAAGAAGTTTTAATATTGTAAAAGTTGCACGGCCTTTTTAAAACAACATAGATATATTTTGTCAGGAGAAGGATGATGGGGCTGGGAGTTGAACCCACGACCTTCTGACTGTGAGGCAGTAGCTGTAACCGTTGTGCTACTATACCTTATATTTTTCAAGGAACATCATAGTATATCATGGCAATAGCTGCCATAAAAGCATTATAGTGTAGAAATGCATAAAATGCCAAGTATATTAATGTCATTGTATAGTAAGGCAAAAAAACCATCATAAAGACGACATAGTATAGTAAGCCATAAAAACGTCAAATTATAATAAAGCATAAAAAGTAGAAAACACGTCATAGTATAGTAAGGCATAAAAAGTCATAAAATAATACTGAGGCATAAAACGTCATAAAAAAATTCCTAAAAACGTCATAGTATAGTAATCCCTAAAAATTCCTAAAAGTTTCATAGTATTGTAAGGCATAAAAAGTCATAAAAATGTCATTGAAATGTAAGGCATAAAAAGTCATAAAAACATCAAAGTATAGTAAGGCATAAAACGTCATAGTATAATGAAGCATGAAAAGTCAAAAATACGTCATAGTATAGTAAGGCATGAGAATGCTAAAAAAACGTCATATTATAGTAAGACCTAAAAAGTCATAAAAACGACATAGTATGGCAAGGCATAAAACGTCATATTATAATAAAGCATAAAAAGTCAAAAATACGTCATAGTATAGTAAGGCATGAGAATGCTAAAAAAAACGTCATATTATGGTAAGACCTAAAAAGGCATAAAAACGACATAGTATGGCAAGGCATAAAACGTCATTGTATACTAAGGCATGAAAAGTCATAAAAACGTCATAGTATAGTAAGGCATAAAAAGTCATAAAATAACAGTGAGGCATAAAACGTCATAAAAACATCATAGTATTATAAGGCATAAAAACATAATAGGATAAAAAGGCATAAAAAGGCATAAAAACATCAAAGTATATTAAGGCATAAAACGTCATAGTATAATGAAGCATGAAAAGTCAAAAATACGTCATAGTATAGTAAGGCATGAGAATGCTAAAAAAACGTCATATCATAGTAAGACCTAAAAAGTCATAAAAACGACATAGTATGGCAAGGCATAAAAACGTCATTGTATACTAAGGCATGAAAAGTCAAAAATACGTCATATTATAGTAATGCATAAAACGTCATAAAATAATAGTGAGGCATAAAACGTCATAAAAACATCATAGTATTGTAAGGCATAAAAACATAATAGGATAATAAGTCATAAAAAGGCATAAAAACATAATAGTATAGTAATCCCTAAAAAATCCCTAAAAACTTCATAGTATTGTAAGGCATAAAAAGTCATAAAAATGTCATTGAAATGACCTTCTGACTGTGAAGCAGTAGTTCTAACCATTGTGCTACTAAAACTTTTTTTAATTGACTAAAAAGTAATAAACACGACATAGTATAGTAAGGCAAAAAAACGTCATATTATAATAAAGCATAAAAAGTCAAAAATACATCATAGTATAGTAAGGCATGAGAATGCTAAAAAAACGTCATATTATAGTAAGACCTAAAAAGTCATAAAAACGACATAGTATGGCAAGGCATAAAAACGTCATTGAAATGTAAGACATAAAAAGGTCAAAAAACATCATAGTATAGTAAGGCCATATTATGTCATAAAAACGACATAGTATGGCAAGGCATAAAACGTCGTAAAAACATCATAGGAAATGTGTGCAGCCATATTTCTTAATACGAACATATTAAAATCACATGTCAAATACATGTTGAATACTTTAATATAGAGCACAGAATATTCAAAAACCCCAAAAACAGAATTACGATATATACAAAACAATTTGTGCTACAGGCAGTATCATTACAATTACCTCTTAACATATGAAAAACAGATATTGAATCAAACCATATGCCCATATATAAAAACTATATGTCATATATTTAATATTCATGTTCTTATATTGTCATATATCAAATTTTCATTTGGGGTATTACCTTGCTGTCTTGATGGCTCATCATTGGACTCCCCTCCTTGCTTTAGGAAATTAGCCAGCTCATTGAAAATGAGGTAAAAATCTAAAGCAAAAACGATGGTGGCTATGAAACCAAACACCTGTGAAAAGAATGAAAAGAAGACATTTGATATGAATGCAGAGAAAAACTACCAGTGGAATAAGAGGTGAGGTTGTTGCACAAAGGCTATGTACTTAATGACACATAAATTATGGTGGTGTAGACTACGGTGAGAAGACAACTTTACCCCAGCAGCCTTAGAGGAGCCGTCCAAATATCTGGACACTGCAATTATGGAGATGATGAAAAAGATAATGGAGGCAGTCACACATCTCATGAAATCCTTTGAGAGAAAAGGATGAAACGCAATCATTCAGAGGAACAATCTAACTTTATATTATCATTTTTCTGTTTCGTATAGCACCACAAGTTTTTCATATGCAACAGAATGTATATCCACTGTAAAGTTATACATTTTATTTGAAAATTGCTCTCACCATAAGAGGCCAGAGGAAGCCTTTAAACCTCTCGTTAAATTTGGTGGAGTAAGCGAACAACAAGAAGAGAGCAGCCAGGAACTCCAGCAGTGGGACTGTCACAAAGGCTGCTGCTTTGGACGCCGCAAAACACACAAATGATACAAAGGAGAGAGCCTACGGAAAAAATGAAACATAGAGAGAGAGAAATAACTGGAACATGTACTGTGTGTTTAGATCAATGAGAAGTTTAAGACAAAACTAAAACTAAAAAGTAGAACCTGTGTTTACGTTTGTGATTGGAGACAACCAAGAGACACTTTTATTGATTGCATTTGTCTTGAATATATGTGTTAATTTATTTCTAAGTAAACTGCTTGAAGATGAAGGCAAATTCAAATTTTAATCCAAATGATGAATAAAAGAAAATCTTCTCCCTTCAAGATGTTACACTCAAGATGTTACACTACCCCAAAGCTGCAAGCCAGTGTGAATTACAGCCTCAGGCCCACTTCCTGTTAGGAGATACAGCTGTTGAAAGACAATGTTTATTCACACGGGCTTATACACTGTTACACTGAATCTAAATCATTTTCTCTCTCGCACACAAACACAGTTGTGCAAACACAGAGATGTGATAAGGAAAGATGTTTAAATGTGCTTTTGTATGTGCAGCTAATCACAACGCAAGTAAAGTGATCCTGCCTTGTGTTTGACGCTTTCCAGTAGAGGGGATGGACACACCATATCAGGGCAAAAGAAAGCAAGTCCAGACACTGTAATCTCAAACAGGCCGGCCATCTTGTCTTTGTCTCAGTCAGTCATCCCATACCGGCCTGAGGGCAGGAACTCCCCCTGACTGAACCCATACTGCTGCATCTGCTGTGCAAAAAAAAAAAAATCCTCTGCCTGTGCCTTTTCATGTAGCCTACATGATCTCAAAAAAAGAAGAATCACATCACATCAGTAAAAAAAAAATGTTTTCATGTTGCTTGATGTAACACTCCACAGTAGCATAGTATGAATAATATGAACTGCAGGGCTGCAAACAATGATCATTCTTATTATTGATTCCTTCCAATGCTTTTGTGAAATGCTCCTTTTTTAAACTAACTTGTTGAATTAAAGAAACTAATAAATGAATTGCTTAGTTGATAAAAATAGTAAAAATACTGAAAAGCGTGATAACTGATTTTTACGATTAACCGTCAAACTTGTCACTAATCAATTTTCTGTCAAGCAGCTGCATGATTAATCAATAAATCATTTCAACTGCTCAGTCTTAGCTGTTATATCTAAACTCTGATATAAAGACACACTGTATTTTGGAGTAGGATCAGGTGGAAGAGAGCCTGTTATTGCCCCTAAAAAGTATGTGATGAGTCAAATGAGCAGGTATTAAAAGTAGTGAAACTTGGTGTGAGTGCATATGAGGGCTTTTAAACTCAGAAACATCCTAATTCCTGGGGCCAGAAACACATTACACACTCAGCTAAGACATTTGATAACCCTTAGTTGTTCAGTTTATGTCACCTATAGGGAGGAGGAGGCATGCTTTGCACACATTTACCACACCATGTGTCCTATATTAAAGGCTTGTTTACTCTTTGAAAATATTTCACACGCCACAGAAACCTGCTTTTTGTGAACACACTTGTGATTTCACATTCCTTATCAGACCTGTCGCTGGCTGAGACAGAGAAACCTAATGAGAAGTACATACGGGTCTGACACACTGTGTGTAATAATGCATGCTCAGCAGGATATGTGTCTGACTAATACTTCCAAGAATAGTGAAGCCACAAGCTGTTTTCTCTTTGGAAGCCGCACATCGAACAGCTGAGTTCAGTGGCTGTGGGCTGATATAACACTGCCTGTAAGCTCTGCGTTGTATCAAAAATACAATTCAACTCTGATACTTTACTTCAACCACAATAACTTCCCAGCTATGCAAGGAGGTTGCACAATCACAGGGTGCACATGGCACAATGCAGTAAATATACAGTAATTATATGAACAATAACATAACTATGGTTTAATCTAGTGTGCACTCATCTAAAATCAAACTAAAATTATATTTTTGATCAAATACAATACAGACGAATGGGAATTTTGGAAAATTCAATGTTTTTTTTATCTTTAAAAAGAAAAGAACATTTACCATGTCACACTATATATCAATTTCATGACATGATAAGAGAGAGGATTATACTGAGTTACAGAGGCACTGTTTTTGTTGGTGACATTCCTTTCACCTCAATTGTACTTGGGTCAGAAATCTGAGAGATGAATATCTCCAAACCAGGAAGAAATTAACCCAAACTATTTGGAAAGCTAGATACCACCAGAGGTAAACCAGAAGATGACCCTTTAAACATGAAAGATAAAATGAGTTGAAACTTACAAGACATAAATTATGATATTGTGACTTCTGGACTGCTTCACACTCACACTCACACTCACACTCACACACACACACACACATTAGCAGATGTGGTGAGGCACATGTGTATAGCCTACACCTTGTCTTCATTTCAAACTGTGTCATGTTGTGTGTGAAATAGCAGCTCTACTCTTTTCACTGAACCCTACCTTTCCAACAAGTGTAATACTTTTCAACAATTTTAACAAGAGGCGGCCTTTATTTCAAGACAAGTGGTTCACCTGCCACAAACCCTGCACAGTGTATCACAAATCTCCTATAGCTTTGAGTCTCGTACTTCTCCTGCACAAGTCTAAACCAGGTGTGCACTCTCACCTACATGCAACAGGAAACAGCTGTGCTTTCGACTGTCAGCCGAGGCCATTAGATTTTCAGATGGGTTACAGATGAATTGTAGCCAAGGGGTGAGGATCACAGTCACACTGTAAAGAAGCAGTAAAGAGGCTGTCTGTGTGTGTGTGTTTATGTGTTTATGTGTGTGTGTGTGTGTGTGTGTGTGTGTGTGTGTGTGTGTGTGTGTGTGTGTGTGTGCGCGTCTGTGTGTCTGGCTGTCTGTGTGTACGTGCAGGAGGATGCAGAGCTCTATATTCACACACACACGCACACAATGAGGACTGTGCTCCAGGCTACATGTTATAGCGAGGGGATGAGGGATGTGACTGTAGGGAAGAGGACTGCTCTCTCACAGCCCAACACGAGCTGAATGTCATGTGACACATAATGTGAAGGTTCATACAAGCAGCCTTCTCTTAGCACAGTTACTGCAAGAAGACCCTTCCTGCAAGGGACACATGATGCTGGTCATCCCGCCCAACCCTCACTACCAACACACACAATCTTTCAGTTCACGCTTTGTTGAAATCCATTTGGACAGTCATTCAAAAAGCTGATACTTGAACATTTGCTGTTTGAATATTTTGTGCACAATCTGATACAACTCGAAGAGACTGTGGGACCGTTATCTACAGATTATACAGATGACTCTTACCAATGAACAAGCTGGTTTGAAGAGAAGACTCCGTGCGGTGTGCCCATAATCCAGCATAAATGTTTACTCCAAGTTTAAGCCGTTTACCACATGTTGCTATAAAATCTAACTGCTCCTCCCTTTACTAATGGAAACCTTGTGAAAGAATCTGACTGACCTATATTCAAAATGACAGTTCAGCAGCGTGTAGAAGTTATTTGTGAATTGTGCATTATTGCTAACAGCATATAAAACCTATACCCAGAACGCGCCTTGAATTTTATGCGCATAGGCGCATAGGCGAGACAATGGCACAGTAAAACTTTCATTTGTTACGGAGGAGATTCCTCTGGTCATTTCTTACCACTTCAGCGATCAGCAGCATTCCTTTCCTTGACGAGGCGAACTCTTTGCTCGGAAGAACAGAGAGCAGGACGGTCTGACGCGGCCGATTCGAGTCGGGAGCCTCGATGTCCCCCATTGTTGAAAAAAGATATTAACTCTCCTCAAACTTTGGATCGCCCCAGAACTAACGGAACGGCTTCGAGGCAAAAACAACAACAAAAAAAAAGAGAAAAGATATGTGGAGGCGTGAGGCTTCTCGGAGGTGGAAACGGAAACAATGACAGCGCGGAAACGCAGCGCGAGCTCCCAAAAGCGCAACATCTGCTTTCTCCAGATGTGAAATGCGATGCCCCCAGCTGCATGCAACACAATCACTCAACCACTCAAGTGGAAATATCCAACTCATGATGTCACAGGACAAAGACAAAAAAAAAAACTTTATTGACCCTTGCTGTTTATTTATGTCAATTAAAAAAGAAAACTAATAATTTACCAATAAGTCACAGCATCATCCTATTTTAAATTACAACTGGAATCTTAAATATGTTGAAAACTTCTACAACCTTTGACGTGGTGAAACATATTGTACAGTACAGCTTTACAGTAAGTTCAGTTATTCAACGACGTCACAACTCATGGGAAAAGCATCAGTGGTGGAGGGATTTGAATTTGTTAATACCCACATAGCATACTGCATTCATTTACTGTAATTGATCGATTCATTTGTTGTCTTGACTCTGGGTGTCACTTCTTGGCCTGTTAAACGTGATGTCCCTGAAAAGTGTGTAGCTGTCCATACAGAGCAGAGCAGCTGAGATGAGACCAACTATCTGCAAACAGAGAGCAGAGCCGAAAATAAATGCATTAGCCTACACACAACACACAGGGTCCAGTGTATGTGTATGTGTACAGCCTATTACTCACATTGTGGGGATTTAACTTCCCTTTGGAGACAATAAGCAAGAGCCCATGAAGAAAATCATAAAATTTCAGGTATGAGACTTGGTTTGAGGTTAAGGCATGGTTGGGTTTTGGTTATGGTTATGGTTAGGGCAAGCAGAGGTTAAGGTTAGGGTAAGTCTGCAGGAAATTAACTTAAATCAGTGTTATATTCCTCTGGAGGGGAGGAAAATGTATATATGTGTGTGTGAGAGAGAGAGAGAAAGAGAAAGGGGGC
Source organism: Seriola aureovittata (assembly GCF_021018895.1). Taxonomy (NCBI): domain Eukaryota; kingdom Metazoa; phylum Chordata; class Actinopteri; order Carangiformes; family Carangidae; genus Seriola; species Seriola aureovittata. The sequence goes on from NC_079364.1 coordinate 12,684,868, forward strand.
ATTTGGGGCATCTAGGCATCAATCTTCAAAAGAACTTCATATTACTGGGCTACAGCACATGTACACAGATAAAAGCAATGTTTATTGACAGTGTATTGAGGAAAACTAAAATGCATATGAATCAAATTGGCCCACACAAAAGAGATTGTGATTATAGACTAAAGAAATATTCAAGAAACACTCCTCACCCCTCCAACCAGTGTTCCTGTGAAAGTGTACGTGATTACAGCCATCAGGCTCAAGACAACAAAGTAGACTGCTGCAAAGACTGAATTGAAAAGGTCCTGAAGGGAAGAAAAGAGAAGAACTTCAAAATGCAACACATACAGCAGTTTTTTCTCATCTCACCAAAAAAAAACAACATATGATGCTCATGTTGATATTATAATGTTGTGCCGTGAAACATCACCCACAACGAGAGGCCAAAAGAAGAAGGTCAGCCTCTTGTTGAGTTTGAACATGTACAGCAACAGCAGCAATGTGGTGATCAGAAACTCCAGCACTGTGGCTGCAATGTAATTTGGTCTGGATCCTACAGCGAAACACACAAATGCCACAAACAGAGTCGCCTAGAGCAGAAAAAGAGACACAACACCAAGAAAAAAAAAATTTTACTGCATAAATGGGAAATTGAACTGTAATATGATGACTTGAAGTCCATAAGATTCATTTCTGTTCTTTATTCAACACATTGCAGTTCCTGTAGAGAAAGAGGAACAGGTCATCAGCTCTGAATTACTGTTAGTTTCCACATCACATTTTCTTTATACAAACAACTGATTCAGTTTCTCCTCTAGCCTCTACAGCGCTCTAGGTATGTTAATGTGAGGCACTGCCATCAACAAACTAGTTCTAGAAACATTGTTAACATGACAAACTCGTGACTCTTCTTTGTTATTGCTCCTTTCACATGTGTACAGGACATGGCCAACACCTCTTAGCTGTTTCAGTGTAAATCTGCAGCAAAGCGCTAAATGTTCAAAGTCCTGATGTTGTGTAATATCTCACCATCTCTGCTGTTTTCAGGATCCCCCTCTTGGATTTGAGAAAAGCTGTGTCCATGTCCATGGATGTTACCTTACTGTGATCTGCCGACATGATGGTGTAATATCATTTGCAAAACTAAGCTCACCCTGTTTCCTGAAACGCTATAACATTGAGCTGTACAGGAAATGACTGTTAGTAAGAATAGTAAAAATGCACACTGTTTTCACACCAGCCCACACGCAACACTTCTACTGAAAAAGCTGAACAAGGCATAAAATAGATCAATATGTGATCTTTCTTTTTTTTACAGAGTAATATACACAGAGACATAGAGTAACCATCATGGGCATGTCATCAAAGTCTCTAAATGTTGCACTAAAATAAATTATTAGAGGTTTAATGTTTACTTGTTGAATTCATTGTGAAATTATGTGCAGATTGTCAGATATTTTAAGACCCATGAGCAGAACTACAGTAAATCTATTAATAACAATATATTTTTTCACGTGTTTACATGCACAAAAAAAAGTGAAATATGAACACACCAAATCTATGGCATATTCATTTCTTAACTTACAGCAGCTCCAAATATAGTCATGATACAATGCAAATAAAAATAACTTTTTATTAAAAACCACATTTTGCAGTGTGCATGTAAAAAAGATACAGAATTAATCCAATAATCCAACTTGGTACAATTTATTACTTAAAGCATGATCAAAATAAATATATTTCCCTATGTGTTTTACATCACTAAATAAAGTCATGTCTTAATCCACTGGTTGGTTGTTGATGCAGTGCTGTTCCAGAACAGGTAGAACTTCTGTTGGCTCATTAAAATCACAGTTTTACAAGTTATTTGCATAATCAGCGTAATGTTGTTGCACAAACACAATTCCCTTGGTTTCAGGCAATGTTCCCTTCAACACTGTACATAAACCATTTTACAAAGAATTCAAAAAAATGTACTTTTATATGATAAGGTTGTTCGTTGAAAGGCACATCTGTAGGTATTACTTCCTCATCCTCGTGTCTGGCTCCGCAGTTTTGCTCTCAGTGTGGCCAGTCGCACTTCAACGGCTCAGACTTGGGCACTTTGAGGCACTTTCCTAACTTCTCACAGCCTGCGGGGGCCCAGTTCTGCAACAGAGAGCAGCCATCACAGTAAGCACAAGAATATGAATTTAACAAAGATATTATTTAATTACAATAAGATTTATTACTGTCTTGTATGAGTTTAGCTTTTTGTCAGAAAAGCATAAGATCATTTTTGTGTCCTGCCCTGAGGGTCTTAGGCTGTTAGTTGGCACTATTTCTTTATATCTGGTTCATTTCTAAGTCTTTTTCGTCAAGCTTAGCAAACATATCCTGTGTAATTTAACAAACACTGACCCTTCATGCCATTTGTCTCAAATTTATCACAGGAAAAGGCTTATTTTATTTGCAGAATAATTGTCTTTTAACCTTTATTTTTCAAAAACATCTTGAAAATACCAAATAATAAATGAAACAAATTTCAGTTTCTGGTTCTGAAAAACCATGCAACAGCTGCCTCCTTCACGGACAACAAGTGTGTTCATGAAACTGCAGTTTAGGACCCACATTAGCATGACAAAGGACAAGACAGTACATTACAGGACAACACACAAACATGACTCATTCTAACCCTATTTAAAACTGTGTTTATTTTGTTCGTCACAAGGGGGCAGTGCTACGACACAAATAAATCCAGAGCAGTGTCGATCACAGTCCTTGGTGCTTGGGGAGACAAAGCCACAGCTCAGATCAGTTCAGCTGCTAGTGATAATTCACGATTCCCCTCAAATATGATACACGTTGTAGAGCAAGTTATTAACAATGATAAATACTGTAAATATGAAAATTAAAAACTCAATCTGTTGAAGTGGAGCATTAATAGTCTACAGGCTCAATGTAGACTGAGAACAGACAGGAACTTTGAAAAGATCTCTATTCAGAGACTTTTATTGATCTTAACGGCTTCGTCAATTTCTCTAATGTATTCATTCATCTGATGTACAAATGTGATGGAGGGAGCAGAGAGATGAGGTGCAAATACGCCTGGTTTTGAGGGCTGCTGGCCCAACAAAAAAAAAAACCACATAGAGTATCTGCTTTGGTCCAGTGGCTCTGGATACAGTGGGTAAAGAGTTAGCTGCATCATGAAAGTAACAGATAAACTTATTTATGGCATGTAAATCTCACCATCACTGCCACGTCACACATATTGAGCTGAGGAATACCGGGCACCAGCGTCTTCTTATGCTGCTCCACAACTGGAGAGATCCCGCTCAGCACATTCTGGTACTCCTTAGTCAAAACACTGCAAACACATACAACGGCAGACATGGTCAGCGGGTCCACAAATAACAATGAGTTTCATTATCTATTATCTGACTTTTTCTTTTTAATAAAATGTCAAAAACTTGTGAAAAAATGTCCATCAAAATTTCCCAGAACCTAAGGTGTCGTCTTCAGATGTCGTGTTTTGCCTGACCAAAAGTCCAAAACCCTGTGAATTTTATTTTACGATGACAGATGACAAAGAAAGGCGGCAAAATTCTCACATTCTAGAATTGACAAGCAGCGGATGTTTGGCATTTTTTGCTTAATCGTGACTGAAGCGATGAATCTTTTTTTTTCAAAATAACTGGTTATTTCTGTCAATCAAATACTCGACTGATCGAGTGATGCTTTCGATGCTAATGTTCAGCATATAGAAAGCCTTACTACCTGAATTAAAGACAGACATCAGAATGAATAGAATTAATAACAAAGATGGCACTGAAGAAGTCTGAAACCATCTATTGGTCACTTACACATAAAACCACATACAGGTCCGGCCCTATATGTTAATGCAGAGTGCACACTCACAATGACACAAACATGCCCAGTCTGTTTTTATTCTGACTCAGGTTTGTCCATTTGTTTCAGCTGTTTCACTATCAACTGAAAAGCCTTTTTGTTGAAGAGTGTTGCAGTGAATACATGTATCCGGTAATAAAATAACACAGCGTTCTGCATGTTTAATTCATTATATTACATTGGTGATGCTTTAGCTTTTCAACAACAAAAACATAAACAGGCTGTCCACTCAGGCACCCTTTGGGAGAGTGCACTCAGCAGGGTGAACTATGTAACCCTTATCCCATCCCCTGTCTCTCAATTACTGCTGTTGGACACCAGTGAGCCCAAGCACCTCTGTGCATTATTATATTCAGTGTGTAAAACACAGGGGCCCTGAAGGCTTTCAAAGGAACGCTGCTCTCAATAGGACCTGTAGGGTTAATGGGCTGTGTGTACACGTGTGTGTGTGTGTGTGTGTGTATCTGTGTGTGTTGGGGGAGTGGGCGTCTGGTGGCGTGACACACAGATAGACAAATATCAGCAGTGCAATTACACCCTTGATACACTCGCCGGCAGCACCTGTGCCAGCCTTCCATCCTCCCTCCACTGCAAACCCAGCCCTCTGATTGGCCCCTAGGGAACATGTGCATGTGTGTGAGGTGAAGTGTCAATTAGAGTAATAACCCCAGGCTCTGTCCAGCTCACACCTACCCTCCCTCTTAGATCTCCCACAGGGCAGCAAGGCTTCCTCCATCAACCAGCACCTGCTCCTTTTCCTTGATACTCTCAGTCTTTACTTTCCCCTGCAATTACTCGACTGGTAGTGCACTGGCTGCAATTAGTCTCTCTCCTTGTGTGCCACATTCGTCATAAGCCAACTATCTTCACATTGTGTGACCCTCGCTGATAGGGATAAACCGGATTACTCCTTTCAGTAAAAAAAAAAAAAAATCAGACATTCAGATTAAATTGCTTCAGCTATCTAAAATCCCAAATTCTGCTTTCGCCCGATCCCGATCAGCAAGAGGGATATTTCATTCTCCTCCTATCTGTGCCCACTATTGATTGTTGCGATTCATTTTCATGATAAGTGATGAAGCAACTTAACAGAAGCAAATGTAAGGGAGATTTATCAGACTGCTGTAAGTATTCCACTTTTCTATAC